>NC_092208.1:54795814-54870399 GCF_043381705.1 Parasteatoda tepidariorum
CGCTGCGGGAAGTCCCTCATAATAGACGCGAAAAAATACACTGACCAAAAACAAGCGACGGGTAATTCCCCGTTCCGTTCGAAAGACGCGCACATGCATGGGTTGATTGATCTCAGGGTTGCCAACCTTATAATATATATATTTTTTAATATTAGATATTTTTTTAATTCAAAATATCACCTATTGTTTTCAGTGGGGACTGGGGCCCTTTGTATCCACGGGGCCCTGGGCTGCAGCCCAAAAAGCCCTTAAGTAGATCCGCCCCTGCGGATCAATAAACAAAATTGAAGAAAAAAAATAATGAGCGAAATGCTGTAAACAAAAAAATGAAAAGAAAAAAATTAAGCGCAATGCTGTAAGCAAAAAAAAAAAAAAAATTAAGAAAAGAAAAAAAAAAAACTATGAGCGAAATGCTATAAACAAAAAATGAAGAAAAAATATAAAGAGCAAAAATTATATAAATAAATAAACTTCATAAATCAACTTGTGGTATTCGTTCATCGAATTCTATCACAGATAAAAATCTGGAAAGGGAGTAATGTGGTGTAACTACCACTATAAATATTAAATACCAATTCACTAGTATATAATGCATGTTTACTTGATTGAGTCGAGAGGTACTTTTGATAGATGAAGGTTGACTATATTGCAATTTGGAAACAATCATATCACATTTGTCAAACCTTTGCAACATAAACTACATTATTTGTAAATCAAGAAAAAGTTTTTTTAAAAAAAGAAAAATTACGAATTCAAAAAATATTGATAATCTATTGATTTATCAGAATATTAAATCATTCAAGAACAATAGTTATTTAAACAAAAGAGATGCCTTTTTTCCTTCAAAATTTTTATGCCTGAAAAAATAATTTATTTTTACAAACGTTAATAATGATGCTCATTTTTAAATATTTCTGAAAGGCAATAAATAAATTCAATTTTAAATATATTAAATACATTTTTTGGTGTTTTGCACATTTCTTTCCTTTTTTTCAGGCAGTAAAAAGAGGCATAGTTTTTCTTTTGTCTTTTTCGTTATCTTAACTCAACAGTATTCAAATTTTCAACTTATCCGTTTTCTTTACCTACAAACAATGAACCAATTTGTTTTTATTCATATGCAAATGATGCCATTTCCAGTTCATTACTGTATTCGCCAAGACAATGTTTTATTTATTTCTTCAAAATTCTTACGTGTTTAGTGAACGTGATTTTTTGTTTACAGAAATCTTTCATGAATTCTGCTACTACGCAATAAATGAGAAGACATATGGATGAATTTTGTGACAGAATTTCACACGATGTAAAATATAATTTTATTAATTTGTTTAAAAGAAATAATTAAAAAGTAGGAGAAACTTAATCAACACATGAGGATATATATACGTCAATATCTGTTAACGATAATTATCAAAAAAAAAAAAAAAAAAAAAAANAAAAAAAAAAAAAAAAAAAAAAAAAAAAAAAAAAAAATACAATAATGCCAGGATCTTTACAAGTTCCTGCAAACTTGAAACCCTTGCTTTAACAAGCGCATTAATTGAATCAACTCCATATTTTGATAAACAACTGCTGATTGAGAATATTAATATATTTGTTCTTAATTACTTTTTCATATACTCTCCCTTCGATTTATTCCAACCAACAGTTACACTCGTTAGGCATAGATTCTAGATGAGTTTTAAAGTTTTTGACAATTTTTTAATATCTCTATCCCATACTTGAATCAATGAACTACTGGGGTAAATTTTGGTTCCCTATTTCATTTCTACGATTCTTTGCTTACAGATACCCATAAATATTCAAAGAGATTAAAATCTGGAAAATTTCCTGCTCACTCTAAAACAGCTATATTGTTTAAGTCAAAGTATTCTTCATTGTTTTCGATGTTATGACAAATAGCAAAATCATCAAGAAAAAATAATTTTAGAATGGAAACCTATTTCTCAACTCTGGCCTCATTTTATCTGTAATTTTCTTGTGCTGGTTGCTGTTTATCATTTCGTCAGCAGAAATGAATGGTTTTACGTCATTCTGTGAAAAACACCTTAAAAAAATTTTTCTTTTTCTAAATTTGGAAAATCAAAAAAATTTATCCTTGATTCAGTTAATTCTCTAGCTGCTATAGGAATTATTAGTTATGTATAAAAGAATTATTTTCTGCTTTAAAGAAACACTTTACATAAGAAAACAAATTAAAAACAAGAAATGCAGGAAAAATACAAAATCTGTTTTGAAATCCCAAAAAAATAATTTTCGATTTATTTTCTGCTTTAAAGAACACACTTGTACAAAATACAAATTTAAAAAAAGACAAGAAATGCAAGGGAATTACAAAATCTATTTTGGTATCCCGAAAAAATAGTGTTCCTGGAAAAATAACGTTTGATTTATTTTCTGCTTTAAAGAAAACACTTTATATGGAAAGGAAATAAAGAAAAAACAAGAAATGCAGGAAAAATACAAAATCTGTTTTGGAATCCCGAAAAAATAGTGTTCCTGGATTCAAACTACTAACTTATTGAATGTATAACTATGTGTTATAAATTTTATGATAATAAAAGAAATACAATGGCAAGCTTTAAGCCGTTTCTTAAAACTACAAACGAAACTAAATAATATGTAATTTATATTTTTGTCTTATTATCTTTCGTATTGATAGCGTGGTGCAAAAATTTATCAAGTAAATATAACTATGTTAATACTTAATAATACTATTACCTAAAATTTTCGAAAAATTTTTTTTTCATTTTTTATTTTAATATTTTTTGTTGAGTATTCAATAACGAAATTTGGTCTCAGCCCCAAAAAAGTAAGCTTCATATAGTAATTGAAAAATAGCAATGTATTTTTCTCGATTGTTTTTTTAAAAATAAATAAATAAGTTAGCTTTTCTATTGCAGATGAGAAAATGCACTGGGAATTCATCAATAAGCTTTAATTAACGCAAGAATATAATGCATACCATAGAACAATATTGATACAATTTTGTTGTGAGAAAGAATCAAGAAATTTATTCCATTTAAAATTTTACTCAGGTGTTCATTTCATTCTCCAGTATTTTCTTTAAATGGTTGTCAATTCACGAATTAAAATCTAGTGTAGTTTGGCATATTTAATTTATTACTTGATTCTATTTATTCAAGACAATTGCAGATTTTAGTAAATTATATCCTAAGTCTCAACAGACGATAGATTAGTTGGTTGAATATGTATATATTTGGAGGTCTCAGTCTGAAGGTTACTCTCTGTCTGAAATTTTCATCACCTCAACTTTTTTACCTGCGAACTAATTACTTTGCTTTTTACTTATTTCTCGAAAATTTAAGACGTCACAAGTATATTCTTCCTTCCGTTTTACGTCAATAAGAAATTAGCAATCGCTCCTGTGCAACACCCACCAGATAGATAAACTTTCACTTCACCTGACTATAAATAATTCCTGGCAGGGGGATATTATCCGAGTTATATTATTTATTTATAGGCAGTTAGAGTTTACATCATAATTATCTTCATAGGATTTCATAATGCTGTGAAGCAACAATCGTTTTATTTTAAAGTATTTATTTATTTTCTTTCGTAGGTTCATAAAAACGGAAATGAAAATACGTAATTTTCAATTATTCTGTATTTTAAAGTGTGTTAAGCATTGCGCATTATGTATTAAAAATTTACTTCACGGAATAGTTCTTTTTCTTCATCAATAAAAAAATCAGTATCAGAACTGATTCCTTTTTAGTATTAATACTTAATATTAACTCGAGTGAATTTCGAAAAATCCTGGTTAAGAAGATATTATTAAAAAGCATTGTTACACTTCTGTAAGTGGTATCGAATCACTAAGTCAATTATGTCAGTCAGGCGTTATAAACTAAAACTTATTATATGGTTAAAAACAGTTTTATTAAGTTGAGAAAAAACATGAAATATTTTTTTATTATATATCGTTTTATATTAAACAGCATATGATGTTTAAGTTCGACATCTGGACAGAGGGATAGGAGCCCCAATAACTAGACATTGGTCAAATTTTCATTTAGACCAGTCATGTCAAAGATCCGGCCCCCGGTTTGGGGGGGGGGAGAGAGAGAGAGAGAGAGAGAGAGAGAGAGAGAGAGAGAGAGAGAGAGAGAGAGAGAGAGAGAGAGAGAGAGAGAGAGAGAGAGAGAGAGAGAGAGAGAGAGAGAGAGAGAGAGAGAGAGAGAGAGAGAGAGNAGAGAGAGAGAGAGAGAGAGAGAGAGAGAGAGAGAGAGTGTTCCAGTGCGTGAAGATCCGATCATTAGATCAAAAGTTTTTAAGGGCGTTTATATTTCTTTTTCTTTTTTCCGCACTGTTCATTCGTCAAGCACTATAGCATAAATGCATGTCATTCCAGTAAAAGAGAACTTATTTTTCTCTCTAATTTTCATTCTACTTTATGAGGAAATAAAAGAGCATTACTTAACAAACACTTAACAAAATCGCAAATATTTAGTAGTTTCTGAGTATCTTCTAATTTAAAAATTTGCTGCTAAGGCAGATTAAAAGAAAGAAAATCGTTAAAAAAATTGTTTAGGATAACAAACTGGCTTATGTAAACAAATATCTTAATAATTCTTCATGTTTTAAATATGCCAATTTATTATTAAAGACCATTAAGACATTTGTATAAATTAAGCTTCTCCTGCAAAGTTCGTCTCTCAAAAGTAGTGAGGTAATGACTACATTTCGAAGGTAGTTTGTAATCACTAGATTTATTAAAAAGAAGTAGTTGTAGTTTTAGTTAACTATCTGTAATAAAGTAGTTGTAGTTAATTGTAAACAAATTGAGTTTTTTCGACCACTGCTTTTTTATGTAGTTAACTTTAAAATAATACTTTTTGACTCAAAATATACTATGAAATATTATTTTTCTGCTTAAAGTACTATGAAACTTAACTAGATGAGCTGAAAATAATAATAACTTATTTTGCAACAAAAGTGACGAAATTGATAATTTTATTTTATTTTATGTTGTTTATAATTAATATTAACTTTACATTATTCCAAGTAAAACAATTTCAAAGTTTTAAACTGTTTTGCCCCAAATTGTTTCAAAAGCGAAAAATGGCTGCTTCATATTACTCCAAACACCTAATCACATCACTGTAATTAATTATAAACATTATGTGTCTTTCATTTTATTAAAGGTATTTGCAAGCAAAAAAAAGCTTTTTTAATTAATACCGGTCTCTATTATTTTAGACAGTCATTTTTTGCTGCTTGTAATATTTTATTCCTTTTTTTATTTCATCAGACTTAGATTATAACATAGTTTGATTTTGTTGCCTTGAATACGTATTGTCGTTTAAGTTTAGTGCAGTATGTCGAATCAGGATCTTGGATCTTAACTGAACTGTCAATAAAAGCCGTAATTTGCAAATCTTCATTACAGATTTTCGCAGTCTTGACTTTGACTCCTAAACTAGCAAAAATATTTAAGGAAAAAAAAATTTTTTTTTTGTTTTGTCATTACAATATATTTTAATGATTCCTATAATTATATTCAATACGTTTATTTTTAAGCAATGCACTCATAACCTAACAAGGTAGTTTGAAAACACGACTAAGATTGTGTCACGTTTATTATGTCACGTTTGTTGCATGATGAATATCGTCTGTTGGGTATATATGTTTCAACGAGGGTGGATGTATCAAAATAACATTCCTCGATCTCTTGAACCCGTCGTATTTTCCAGATTAAATGGATGATAAATGAGGCCATATCGAAGAAAAGTTCGAGGAAATGTGGAGAAAATCACCTTTTTTTTTGTCCTCAAAACTGCTTCCGATTTCTCTTCTCCAAGGCTGGTTTTAAGCAGCGATTGATGAAATGAGTGATTGCAAGTACCCGTACTCTTTTTTTCAAAGCATTCTAAAATAGTTAAAACTCTGTGTAGTTTCGATGAAATGATCCCTTCACAGAAACTTTTCTTTAGCTTTTATTAATATTTCAAATCCACATACTTTATGGGATACCTGCCAGTGACGTAGTTTTGGGTATCTCAATCCTGATTGGTTGTTGAAACGTGGCATTTGCTTACGTTAGCAACTGTTTTTTCCATTCTATTTCGATTAAGCCAATTCCGTCAAGTATCAATTCTCTTTAAGTGACGCATTCTAAATTCATTCACAAAGATTCTTTCTCAAAGATTTCAATTCTTTCACTATATATTAACACAGAAACTTAAAACTAACACAGGCACGAAACCACGCAGAAAATAAACAAACTAATTATGCATCGACGTTACCAGGTACACAAAATAAAAATATATCACAGTTACAATAAATTACATAAACAAATAATAAATCTAAGTTATGTAAAAGAAATAGACGAGAAATAATTATCCTTCAACTTATTCAATACGCTATACTGCTCTGTATTTAATTAACTTATCGTTAATTAATATTTTAACTTATGTGGAGAAACTTAGCTCTACTTTAATACGCCATTTTGCAGATAAATATTAGTTGGCGCTGACGTCATAGGTCACATGTGTGGGTATGGGAGGTCTTGCTCTTCTTCCTGAAGTGCAAGTACCCAATTTTCAAATTACTGGCTAGAATCATTTTTGAACAAAAACTCAATTTGGAACAAATATTTTCCTAGAGTCATAAAATTGGTTAATTAAAGGAGGAGACTTAACATTATGTGACACAGTACTAAAAATTGAAAAACTGAATTCAAATAGCAACGGTCGCATTATTAATTAAATTTTAATTTAATTTATTACACGCTTTAGATCGCATATTTAAAAATTTTAATTTATAAACAATTTTTTTTTTTTTTAAATAGTCTAATTTGAATTTTTCGTCTTTCTCAGATTTTTCGTTTTTTCGTCGCCGCCTTTCTTTACCCAACCAAATTATTCGGGTAAAGAAAGGCTACGAAGTGAATTCAGACATATGTATTTTAAAACTGAAATAAAAATGTTTAAGCATTAAAAAAGAAAGAAGAAAGAAAAACGATGCAAGAGTCAGTGTTAGTTCAAGTCACATTAAAAAAAAAATACATAATTTCAAAGCAATTATTGTTGCAAAAATTATACAATTATGGAAGCCTACTGTCTGTTCTCTGATCTAAATTATGATATTGAAGGGCGCTCATGTGACGTTAACAACAAAATCAATGTTTCCGATTGCGAAAAAGACCTATGTCAACCAAGGAAAATAATTCAAAAAAATTAATGAAATTTCAAACATTGATCCCCAAACCTTCCAACAAATTAATTAACCTTCAAAAGAAGGGAATGGATCAGCTTTTTAATCAGTGCAATTCATGAATTAATGATTTGATTTAAAAATATATTGCCATCAGCACCATCCCAAAACCACACAAGTAGTAAAATGTAATTGGAAGATAAATGTATTTTAATTTTTACTCTCCTGTGCATTATTGTATTATTTTTCTTTTAAAAAAAATTATAGTTTATTTTCAACTTATTATGTATGATTTTCTCCTTCGTGTCTTCGGCATAGTGTAGTTGACTAATCGAGGAATAAAAAGAAAAAAATACAAAAAGGGCAAAATTAGCGGATTTGTGGTTTTGGCGTAGTACCAAACGATATTATTTAAATAAGAGCTCAAATATATTCAGTCCGATATAGTGGAATAAAAGATTACAAGATTGCTAAAACGAGCAACGTGCAGTAATAATGGCTTAAAATTGAATAATAAGAATATGCTTTGAGCTTATTTTATCGATTTTAGCCAGTATCAGTGCCGGATTACCCATTAGGCCAGACTAGGCCATGGCCTGGGGCCCCCAATGATTAGGGGCCCCCTTAAAATTGATTTTTTTGAAAATAAATTTAAAAAAATTAAGAAAAACAATGATTTTTTTTTAAAAAAATCTATTTCAAATATATATTTAAATTTTTTCAAAATGTTATGATTATTTTTTAGTTCTAATTTAACAAAATAAAGTAAAATTTAATTAATTATTATTTATTTTTATTTTAAATATGCTTTCTTACATGAAAAGATATATAAATATTTTTATAATTGAATAAATTAAAAATGTACGAGAAAAACAACCTAATCAAAGGGCCCCAAAAATTTGAATGGCCTAGGGCAGTGTTCCCCAACCCCCGGTCCACGGACCGGTATCGGTCCGTGGATCAAATGATACCGGACCGCCCATTTCATTGAAACTGAATTTAAATTCCTAGGTTTATACCCCAAATTAAAAATAGTTGTGTTTCTTTAAAATTTTATTTATTTAAAAAAAAGGGCCTCCGAAGGTAGTGACGCAAATTTTTTAATGTTTTAAAAAGTAAAAAAAAAAAAAAAAAAAAAAAAAAAAAAAAAAAAAAAANTCTTAATTTTTTAAAAAAAAAAAAAAAAAAAAAAAAAAAAAAGATAGCCACCGCAACTATTTTTTTTCAATTAGTTTTAATTTTAAAAAAATCAATCATTATAACTGTAAATATCATAAATAAAACACGAAAGCTAGGCACGAAATATACATTGGAACTAATGAAGAACTTCGTCTTCTCTCTCGATCGTGACTATTTGACTTAATGTTCTAGTAAGTTAAAATGTTAAATCACTTTATATTTATTTTTTGGTGTGACTGTATTTTATTTTGAAGGCATGTTTCAATACAACTGAATTAAAATTAATAAATCAAATATCCCAAAATATAAATAATCAACTCCCCCCCCCAAGCGGGCCGTGGCAAAAATCTCAAACATTGACAGGTCCGCGGAAATAAAAAGGTTGGGAAACACTGGCCTAGGGCACTGCACTGGTAAACTTTACCTCTTAATCCGGGCCTGCCCAGTATTAAAATATACCTATCAATATTTTTCATAGTAAAATACTTAACTCAAAGTAAACAAAATAAAAGTATACAATAAAACATGTTAGCATGAAATAAAATATTAGTTAAGTTACCATATGGCAAAAATGAGTCCGTAAATGAAAATTATTTGAACCTTGCTTTTGAAAATTGTGAAAAGTCCTTTCAAAATTCAACAACGAAAAAATAAAATTACTTACCGTTATTCATTTTAAGTGCATGCTTATACTATTGTAGATACTTTTATTTTTCACTAATTTTATCAATATATCTTAAAAACATATGCCTGACAGTTTTTGATTTATTGTCTTTAGAAAACCTAACATTAATAATAAAAAATAGAATATATATACGTAATTTACTACGCACAATTTCTATGATCGATGAAAGGAATATTTTAAATAACTGTTATTTTGCTATGCTATATTCCAGTAAACAGTGGACATCACTATAGAAAAACAAGAACTGACGAAAGTTATGTTAAAAAAAATAATAAAACTATGAAATGTATCTCAAACCAACTGTGTCCTTGCCTCTGGGCTACTTTACAAGCGATTTAAATGTGTTTTCGATAAAAATATGATTGGCAAAAAAATAAAGTACATTGGCGCCATCAGTTAACCTAAGTCGCATCAAATTTATTTTAATAATATAAGGCAAACTTACTTAAATGAATCTTAATACATAATACATTTTTTGATTGAGTATTTTCTCCTATTTTTAAGCCTGATTAAGCCCCATTTTATTATTATTTAGTGAATGTTAAGTTGTTCAAATATAATTATAATTCATTCAAATTATAGCATTTAATTTTGATGTGATTGTTTGAGTGAATGAGTCAAGGTTCAATGAGTCAAGGTTTCAAATTTGTGTCAAAAAGAAAAGCTTAAAATGGATTTACCTATAAGTTCATCTAACAAGGTTATGATCTGTGACTGCGACAAACTAATTCTTTTCAATTCAAGATTATATTTTGCTCTTTGAACATAATTATATCTTTCTCTATTTTTGCGTCAAACAAATTATTAAATGTTCCGTTAATGTAAAATTATGTTTCAAAAAGGTCTTTTGTTACTCTATATTTTTCTCCAACCTTTCCTCCAAACATATTATGAGGCTAAGAAAAAAATAACTGGTAAACTTTTTATTTTGGACATAATAAAAAGTTTAATACGAAATAAGTACTTAAGGAAATAAACTTAGTTTGAAAAACACTTTTGAAGTAAACAAAAGAAAACAGGATATAACTGAAAGTGCACTTTTCAATATTAAACAATTTACCCAAATTTTTAACACTTACGTTACTCTCACCCCCCAAAGAGAACTGAGTATTTTTTTCCCCAAATATGTTATAAAATTACAAACTTTTATTTTGTAATCAAATTTTTAAGTTATTGCCTAACCAACATTATAAATATAGATAATATATTTGCAATTATATTTGACTTATCACGATTTGCTTTTACATTGTATTTTGAAACAGTTAATTATAAAAACTTTATTTTGAGGGCATTGTATATTTTAAGATACTTGGCTGAATTGCAAATGTGTACAATTTGCAATGATCAAACTAATTCGTAGTAAAATAAATTAAATTAATTAATAATAAATTAAAATTATTCTTGATTAAATAAATTAAATTATTAAAAATAAATTAAAATTATTCTCGATTAAATAAATTAAATTGATCATATTTTAAATCTCTACAGTTATTAAACTGGGAAGATTTAAAATAAAACAAAAAAATACTGTTTTGAAAAGCGAATTAAATTATTTTACTATAATATAGTGCATTGTGAAAAATTAATCTAGTAGAAAATCAGATATAAATCTAATAGGTTGATACTTATTAAAAATGATTTTCTATTAGTTTATCCATAAATATTTAAGTTTAAATTAATAAGTACGGATACTGCAAACTGAAGAAGAAAAAACAACTGAACAAAACTTTTTTTATCTAACATCTTAGAAGACAATAATTATAAAAGCAAGAATGCAGTAAAAAATATGACGTCAAGTAATGGATTTAAATGACAGGTTAAATCAGCTATACTTAGCTCGCTTTATCTTAAAATGTTATTTTTAACTGAAAAATGAGTGCCAAGTATAAACATATGTATTATTCTTATCTATGTATTATTAATATGAATGATTGTATTCTTATATATTTAAAAATATAGCTTTCACTTAGATAAGAATATGGTAATGAAAAATATGTCTAGCTTATTTCAGCTAAAATTTTGTACCTTGACCTAAAGTATGAAATTTATTAGTTGTTTTCTTTTTTCATCTGGCATATTTTTACAAAAATTTATAGGAATTATGATAATTTGTTCTTAATAACAATTCAAATGAACAACTTCAATATAAGTTTTGTTCATTTTTCACTTGCTTTAAACAACGTAAATGGTAAGAAATTATGTAAGCACCTTTAATCTATATATGTAATATTATAAAAAAATAATAATAAATAAATAAAAATAATTTGCGCTATTTAAATAGAACATACACTGTCTAGTCAAAAGTATTCAGACACCCACCTAAAGTAGTGGATTTTCCATCGCGGTGTGAGGGCGTTTTTCATGGTTTAGCCTGGCTCCCTAGATATCATGAACTCTGAGATGTATATAGGCATTTTAGGCAGTGCTACTCTCCCAACTTTTGGACAATATTTAGGTAATATCCCATTTCTGTTCCAGCAAAATAACTTTTCCATTAACACACCTAGATTTTCACAGCTAGGATTTATGGAAATGAATGTTCAAAAACTGAATTAACTATTTCAGTGAGGATAGCATCCATTATGTGGCTACTGTTTATTGGCAATTGATAAATTGACAAAGAAAAACTAAGTAAATTATTGCCGGAGATCTTTTCTTAGCTTTACCTTTAAACCTGTCGGCAGAAAAGTTATGAGAAGTAATTATTAAAGACAGAGTATTTTAACAACGATGCAACGGTTTCTTAGTTTTAAGCAAATGAGGTAAATAAAAAATAGATTTATTTTTTCTTGCATGTTAAGGATGATACCTAAAAGGATCCTCAGGTTGATCCTGAAATTATCCAACTATCCTCACTGCCACTCAGCTGAAAAACTGTGATGAACTTCAAGAAGTCAATTCCTGTGGTCACTTTTCAAAAACTTGCGAAAAGTCTTTCACCAGTCGTGTGTAGGACCAACACTCGGTATGCAGATATTTTTGTGACTGATAGGGTAGAATAACTGAATTCCGTAACTTTTAACCAGAAAGCAAAATTTAATTCAGAATAGTACAGAGAATTTGAAAATTCACAGACTTCGCATTATATACTTTGGTAGTACATATAATAATAGAACCTAGGTTTTTAGCATTTAAGAAAAAGTATTTCAATCCAATAAAAAAAACTGCAAACAATGTTTGAACGGAATTGGAGTTTTAAGGGACCAACAGTTTAAAATCAACCATTTATTAAGGACAACTTTTTTATACTCTAATTAACGTTTCATTGTTTCCAATGATAATAAATTTGATTTAAGTTTACAACTCTACTATGTAAAAAAAAATTCCATAAGACATTCATAGGTAATTAACAATGTTTTAATTATATACTGATATATTTAACGTTTTGAAACAGAAAACAAACTATACTTGTTTCTTAAAATATTACTTAATGATTTGGGAAAAAAAAGCAGCAAGGAATAGAACATTTATTCTTAAAGTATGCACCTCTATTAAAATATAAGAAACCATTTTATACATTTTTTAATTAAAAATTTGCCTTATTGAAATGCAAGAAATTGAAATTTTAATTTCTTAAAATTTGTTTTCAATTTTAAAACATACAAAATTATATTAGTGCTCATTTTAAAATATGCTAACTTTGTCAAAATATTAAAAAAAAAAATTTATACTTTTATCTTAGATGCTTACTACTAAATATATAAATTAAAAATTGTATATTATAAACTTTAAAATAAATTACCTTTACCATATTTTTCTTCCAAATAGACAAATGATTTATTAAACAATAACACTTTCAAAGAAAAATTTTAATGAGAAAAAAAGCCCTTCGATAATTTCGCAAATAATGAGTACAAATTTTTTCATTTTCATATTTTTAGAGATGATATCTTTATTTTAGAGGAAGTTTCATCATATTTTTAAATCTTTTCGTTTTTTGAACTTCGATTGCAGATTGACGCAATTTTGTGCCTCGACGTTCGTGTGATTGCCCAAAGCAATGCGAGTCAAAATATAAACATTGCTATCATCATATCAGGAAAGGTTGGTTAACCTTCTCTCTAGATTTTTAATTCTTACCCTGCAGATTGAAAACAAGATCACTGGCGTCTTTTGTGCGAGGTGGTTGTGAAAATATAAAAGTTTCTCTCATTTTTATTCTCATTTGTTAGTGAATTGAGAAATAATCAAAATGAGCTGTGATTTCGATCATTGCGGGAGGTAGCAGTTTGGGATTCATCATTATTTTATTTCCATTTATTATTTAAATTATTTACTTTTCATTCATCCTTTTTTTTTATCGAAAATAATAATGAGTGTAATCGTCTTGGACAGTGGTAAGTAAATACGAATCTCTTTTTAATTAAATGTTCTTTTGTTAATTGATAAAAGTTGCACTGTCTAGAAATAATTAATTAAACACTGTGAAAAAAATTAATACTCGATTATCACGAAACTTTCTTTATTTTTTGAGGAAACCGTTTCCTGGTATATGCTCCGAGCAAAAATTTCGTCAAAGTGACGAAATAGCAATTGTCTCTTCTTCGAGGAAGCAAATTTCGTCAAAATATTACGAAGTATTTCGTCATTCTATTTTTTTGCCTCCAAAATAAAACTTGCAGGGCCTTACTTTTTTAATAATCATTTTAACGTGGGCACCATATAAACAGTACGACACAACAAGTACAGACAGATAAATGACACCCATGCCTGAAGAGGGATTCGATCTCCGGATCTTCTTGGCATAAGGTCATCTTCTTGACTACCATACAAACCGGTCAAGCGTAACTCATCTGTTTATTTTCGATTGTCTAGTCTTTATTCTAGTTTCGTCATTCTAGTTAACAATCTCCCACAATACACAACGAAGAGTTTTCAAATTGAGAAAACTTTTTCGTCATGCATTTAAGAGTTCAAATCACATGTTTTCGGGAGGAAATGATTCTCAAAATTAACGAAATACTGCTTAAGGTTTGCTGAATCATCAAAAGCGAGAGTTATATTTCAGAAAGGGAACTAACATGAGGAAATTTAGGCAAATAAATTCGAACATTTAATTTTATACCCAAGCAGCGAAATTATATACCTGTAATGCAACCAGGGAATTCTCAAATCTTACTCGTGAAGCATGAATATTTTTTAAAACATTTGTCGATAAAATTGCTATTAATAATATTTTCCATATTTTCATTTTAAAATATCAATTACGTATTTGTAACTTAAGGTGAGATACTTGATCCATCCACTACATAACGAAATCCTATATATGCTTCTGATTAGTACATAATCGCATTGTTATAGTTTCTGTAGTATCAAATGCTGTGAATACGCCTGGTGGGGATGTTCTCTTTTCGATACTAATGTAATAGAAATCATTTATAAACATTATATTGTGGTTTCCTCCGGGGTGGCTACACACTTAACACTTTGAGTTTGACACCACTTTTGGAATATTTTTATCATTATCTTTTATAAATTTAGTGTTTTTTTTATTTTATTTTATTTATTTTTTTGTTATGTGAGTGTCTTTTGACAAATTTTGACTTAGAAATACGAAATTTTTTTCCAAATTGGCAGTTCATTTGGATTTCTGATAATTTTTAAAAGTATGTATAAAGAAATGGAAAGAAACTTGTAATACAAGATTTGCGCCCGGTTTCACTACCAATAACAGCGAGTGATGGACAGCGAGAAGCGAGGCGAGAGTTCAAATGTATTCATAAATTAAAACTAAGAAACATATTAAAATTAGTTCCCCCCCCCAAAAAAAAAAAAAATTATTTTTCATTTAGTGATAATTTTGTCAGGTTTTGTTAGGAATTAGAGGAATAGATAGTTAGCAACTAAGTAAAATTTGAAGGGAAAAAAGTCTGTGTTGATGAGGCGTTGAAATTCGAGATAATCATTGGTAGTCATCTGATTTGTAATGAAATTACACTAAAGCTGAAAGATATTTGCAAATTAATTTAAAGTCACTTAATAATACAATTATGCATTTCTAACCTAGGTTAACTGTGAATCATGTTATTGAAACAGCGACAATCGTGCTCGGTTTCACGATCAGAGACGCAACTCCAAACTATTGTCTTATGAATCTTCTTGTTTTCAATCCCCTTTTAGTCAATCACCTTTTTCTTTGTTGTTGCTTGAAACTTTCCTCTCTTCCTAAAAGCCTTCTTCTTTCATTTGTGTTTGAAGGTTCTTCATCGTAAAACCGAAACTATTATATAACTATTTTGAGTTTTTATTTATGTTTTTCACGCTGTTTAACTTTATTCCCATATAGCACATAGCACAAAGTTAAACCTCTCTTATTTTTGATTAATTTTCCATGGCCATCTAAATCTGAAAGATTCAAAATAGCGTATCGGTCAAATGCATTCTGTTTAAAATAACACACTGCATTCATATTTAATTTCACATTGCTTTAGAAAATAAATAAACTTGCATTAATGTAATGTATAATAGAGTATTTTCACTACTTGTCCACTTGGATACATTTCCTGTAAAAAAATTTTTAATAAGACTTTTCCTTTCCGCCTCTGAATAAATTCGCTAAATGTACACTACAATTAAAGAATTTGTATCTTTAAAGAAACTCTGTGGTATTATTAACTCTTAAAAAATACTAGATATCTACAATTTGCAAAACCTTTTAGCATGATTTATTTGTAAAAATAATAATTTATGATTCTTCATTTTTACATTTTTTCTAAAATAATAAAAAATAATATGTTTCATTATTGATGTTTCAAGACTAAAAAAAAGCATAGATAACGTTTTAATTTAATGGTCTTAAAAGTGTGCTTGTCTTTCGAAAGCATATTTAACTAAGAGTATAAAGAGATTCACCCTTGCACTGAACTGTTGCATAGATGAATTCTGAATGAAATTATGTTAACGCTCCATTTTCTTTAAAAATTTGTGATACTTACCATAGAATATGAATATTTAAATTTAAAAATAAGCATTTGTGATTATAAAAGATTACTTGAATTATGACTTAATAAATACCAGTTATGTGCACCTATTGCTTCATATAAAAACAATTATATTTAAATTTTCATAAGAGTTCTAATAATTTTTGCAAAAATTATTTTTTAATTACAATTTTTTTATAGTTTAATTTGTACGTTTATACTATTTGCATTTTAGCTCTCCATATTTGTCCGAAATCTAATATTATACGACATTTTCATGTTCTAGACAGCGGCTCCCAATTTTTTCCGGTCATGGAATACTAAATGATCAACTTTCATTTGGTGGAATCCCGAATTGATGTATAAAGTTCATTAGCAACTGTAAACCTAAACGAAGGAATTCTACTATGCATTTTGAAACTATTAATGTTAATTTTTTCGTACTTTTATCAATAATAGTCATAATTAGATTTCATGTTAGACAGTTGAATTCACAAGTCTGGAGCGTCATGTAGTCTAGCTCTGAATTTGTTCTTTGAGTATGCGTAGCAAAAATGAAAAAAAAAAAGCTAATTATGGTTTTTGTGAATTATGAACGTGGAATGAATTGTTTAAATAGTTGAATTTTGTTATTCTCTGTGAATTGAAAAGTTAGATATGAAATAGTGAAATTTTGCATAAATGCTAAGCTTTTTCATAATTTATTCAATACAAATCATTGTATCACAGGTTTACATTGTTATCAGAAAAAAATATTTTTTAAAATAACACTTTTTTATCACTGAAATTTTGCGTAAATAATTTCATAAAACTGACCAAAATATTAAGTAAATAATGGATTTTGATTGTATATAAATATTATAACCTGTTTCAAAAACCATTACTGCTTTTTTTAAAGGAAAAAAAACTTTTAACTTTTGAAGCCCCTGTGAACCTCCCACGGAACCCTAGGGATCCGAGGAACACATTTTGGAAACCATTGAAAACACAATCGCATTTATACTGAGCATTTTGATACATTTTAATGTAAAGCAAGAGCAAAAAAACTTTTAGCTTAATTTCTAACAGATTTATTGCGGAATTAACACTAAATCGCAAACAAATTTGCACGGATCATCATCTATCAATCAACGGATGGAGCGGTTGAAAACTGATTCACATTTTTACAGTTATCAACGACCTGTTACTCTTCAGATAGACGTTATTTATTTTATTTTTTATGCACTTACACATCTTTTGAAGCCTCTTTCCGGATGCCTATTTTTAGTTCTTTTCGTTGTTTGCATTAGGATATTAAAAAAAAGTTCCTCGAGATAAGAGTTCCGATTTTAAGAGTTCGGAAGGACTGAGAAGAGATAGATTTGTTTAACTATAAACAAATTCAGATTACTTGTGTTGTTATGAATATTTCAAGACTGGCTTAGTATCAGCTTGTATTATTTATGCTATAATTATTAGCAAGATAAGCTTGAAAGTATTTACAGTATTAATGACATCACTCCTCATCCATACTAAAAAATTGTTACAACACACTTGCTTCGAAAAGAAAATATTAAAAATCTATTATTCCTATAGCTTTTTGTTGATTCTGATGAGCCCAAGGCATAAGGAGCCGACTTAACTTTCAGGCCTACGTGTAAGATTAAGCAGATTTGATTTGCTCAAAATTTTTATTATTATTATTAACACGTTATCATGTAAAAATAAACTTCTAAATAAATAAATTTATTTTTTGTAGTACTAAAATTGCTTCTTCAAAATAAGGTAATTTGCTTTAACAATATTTAAGTGAGAAAATTTAAGCGAATGTTAAGAATTGTATTTAAGTGAAAGTAGAAAAATAAAAACGCTATCTAATGAAACGCTCAAGTCTAATGAATCATTATCGAAGTTTAGAAAAGAAAAAGAAGTATTCAAAACAATAAAAATCAGCTTGGATAGAATTTGATATATTCTACGTTCACTCTAATTTAAAAATGATTTATCAGATTTTGGAGGCTTTCTAATTTTTTCCACGCTTAAACATTATTTTGAAACACATATTTCTTCATCTTTTAGAAGAATTCCAAATTTATCTAAGAGCTGTAAATATGTTACCTTCCATATAAGTTCTAAAGCAATTAAATGTAATTCTATCTCATGCAAGTCATTTTTGCTTTAGAAATATATTTATGTCCCTAATGAATAAATACAATAATAAAATTTCAGCGCTGAAATATTCGCCGTCTGCTCTTACGAATATTCGTTTTGATTATTTCATTTTTCAGAACAGGCATACGCTAAATCAAAATAAATCGCTCTTTTCTTCTTCTTCTTCTGCACTACAGCCCGGGACAGGCCAAGGGCGTCTCAGTGAGTTTTCGCCATCTTGCCCTGTTAATCACCATTGTCCTCTATCTTCGATCACCGATCGAGGTCTTTTTCAACTCTGTGTAGGCACCTAATGGGTGGTCGGCCTCTCTTACGGGATTTATTTGGTTTCGAAAAAGTCGCTTTCTTCGTTAGTTTATTGTCATCCTATCTGTAGAGGTGTCATAACCATCTAATGCTATCAGCTTTAATGGCATGGATGATATCTGACTGCTTAAAGAATTTCTTGTAAATCATAAATTGTTTTATCCATGCATATTTGGGTAACTCTTTATCAAAACGAAGGGTAATTTCTTCTAGTTTCAATCTGAACAAGCCAACCAAGAGAGCCAACTAGAAAGTTACTTGATTTTTTTAGACAGAAGAACAGAAGATATATTGAACATTTTTACACAATAATATTATTTAAATTTTAATCATTGCGGCCATTTAGTTAGTTCTAAAAAAGCTATCTCTTTGCGTCTCCATATCAAACCTTCTAGCTTCAGCAACATTGCCCTGAATGTTTTGATACTATGACACTTGATGCTTTGTGGCTGCGCATTGATTTAATATATTAAGTGAAAAAATGATATTTCGTATTAAAAATATTGATTGGAGAGCTCAGCAGAATAGTTTTGATTTCGACTAAAGCAAATTCGATGATTGAAATAAAATAAAATAAATCATGTAACATTCGTATGAAAGAAAAAAATATCCAGAGTAAGTAATTAATTTTACCTGCATTAAAAACCATCGCGTGAATAAAAACATCGCACCATTTATCAATATTACGTTTTGATTATTAATGTTTCGTGTTGGTCAAATTTCATTTATTGAACCAAGAGACGAATATTCGCCAAAAATGGATGGAAACTGCCTAAAAGATTTAATTTTTTTAAAAGTGATATTATAATAATTTCTGAGTAATATTTTGGGGTCGGAAAATTGAGAAATCACATGAGTTACTAAAAAGCAGAATTTTTTCTACTTGATTAGATTTGACTGACGGAAAAGATAATTAATTCCAATTTCTATAAAAAAATACAGTACTGGGTATTGAAGGACATCTGACCATCGGACAAACGAATACAAACAGTATAGTGTAGAAGCATGACGTGATAATAGACCGAATAACAAAGATATTTTATTATGAAAGTGAAATTAGAAATAAATAAATAAAAAGCTTACTGAATAGAAAATTTAGAGTGTTGAATGTTATTCAGTAAAAACCTCGAATACTACCCGAGAGGGGTGAGGATATTGCCTCCCTGCTAGCTTCTCCCCTGTTCTACAATTCAAACAAAGTTATATTTCAGGAAACAAAATTATAGCACTAATTGTATTGCAATAATAGCATGATTCTCTTTCAAATTTTTATATCAATTCAAGTAATTAATGTTTTTTTCTTCATTTATAAACAATTTAGCTCATTGTCCCACCAAATGACATAGTTTCAATCTATTCTTGAATTTTATTATTTGCAAAAATGTAATGAAAGTAATTTTCTTTGGTAGAAGAACTATTAGAAATTTGTAAAGAAAAATTGATCATAGAGAAAAAAAAATTTGAAAAAAAGAAACGGAATCAACTACGGTACGATTGCCACCCACGCACCGTTTTTGAGAGTTTATTTCGTAGTTTGTTTAACTGAAATTGGAATTAGTTTTGATTTTAGCGAATCATTGTCTTTTTCATTTCTAATGTAATAAAAAATATGTAAACGTATTGCGCCGAGACTTCACAAGTAATATTTACTGAAGCAGTTAAAATCCATTTGCCGAACCGCCAACCGCAAACTTGCAAGCTTTGTTTATTTTTTCATTTAGAGTTCCTTTTTCTCCTCAGAATTTCGCCGTGACGCACGTGGTTAAAGACGCGTGCTAATAATTTATAATTCTGTTACTTACGGAATAATTATGATCTGTAAAAACCTTTTACATCTATGTCTTTTAAACGTTTCACGATGTTTCACTGTTACATGACGTAAATTGTTTCCATATATTTTTTAAAATAACTTCGAATTATCATCATTCATTGGTTAGTACTTTTAAATTTATTAAATATTTTTTCTTCGTTTTTAATTATCTTTAAATTAATCTTCGATTTAACTATTATAGTTATTGTATTTCTGTGATGTTATTTAAACTGTATTGCGTTATATTATTATCTCTTCATTGATTTATATCAAATTTGACTTGGCGCGGCACGTTTTTCAATGTGTGAAATTTGTTACGCGATTCATGTTTACTTCCAGTATTAAACATTTCTCAACACTCACATTCAATGTAAGTTTTCTTTAAATAGAGTCTAATTGTGTTCAAACTTTTTACTAGTTATTTCCGTAATATGTATTATGCTAGTCAGATTATTCAATTATATATACATAAAAAAATATAATTTATATATATATATTTTTAAAAATATATAAAAACATATGTTACGCTCAAATTTATTATGACCGGAATATTGGTATTAATTGATTGTGCTGTTTGAATAATAAGTCTAATGTCTGGTTATTTAAATTATGTTTTCTTTTACTATCTGTGGCATATTTAAAAGTAAACAAGTTTATCAAGGATTTTTTTTCAAGTAATTGATAACATTATTCTTTATCGATAAAATAATTTCTTTTAAGAAGGTTAACAATACTGTAAACATCTAGAGATTTATACAACCATGTCTTGTTTACAATTATAATCTTATCTAACATTTTATAAGACATTTATTATTTTTCTCAATGAACTTCATTCAGTTGTGTGTAAAAAAAATGTTTTTATTAGATTTAATAAATGAAAAAGGAAGAAAAATTTTGGTTGAATAAATTTTTCAAAAAATTGGTTGATTTTTTTATTAAAACATATATCTTGATTTTGTCTGTGATATGTTTTTTTCTTTTTAAATCCTATTTGTTTACTTTGTATTATAGTTAAAATATACTTAGGTGTGTTTTGAATTTAACAAGCTTTTTTCTTGAGAAATACATTAAAAAAGTTGTTGAAAAATAAATGTTTTTAGAGTGATATTTTAAGTTTGTTATTCAAATTTTTAATTATGTTAATAATACATGTAGCTCTTTTTTAATAGTTTATTATTTGGGTAGTAATGTATCTGCAATAACTAAAGGATAATACTTGTCTATATATTATTCACTGCTCTATTTCCATGTCTTTCATTAGATATTTTTTTTTGAAAAAACAGTAAATTTAAATAAATATTATCTATGGATTGTGTTAAAACTTTTTAAAAAAATCTTAACAATTTTAATGAAATAAACTATTTTGTTGCAAAAATGCATAGCAAAACTGAAACAGTATACAACCCCTTTTCATTGTTTGCTAGTATGTGTGGAGTGGTCATTGATAATTTATTTCATAGTTTTCCTAGCTAAATTTTAGTGGTTCCAAACTATGAACAACCGCTACTTTAGAGTCCTGTGTTATTACTATGTCAATTATTATACCTTTCAGTAATCTCTTCACTCTGCACTGTTTACCCTTTTGAAATAGATTTTCAATTTTTAAAAAAGTTCAATTTTCAATTGATTTATTTTCTAGTAACTGTCTATGTTAAAAATATTATTATTTTTTTTTTATATATAAAATAGAGAATTTATACACATTTTGCTACATTAAATATTTCAATAACATTATTACTGCATATTGGAAACTGATGAGAACTACTAATGTACTAATACAAAACTGTGTTCAATTAACGGATTTACTTTAACTAAAATTTAAAAATTTTTTTATTTTTTTTTTTAAGAAGATTAAAATGGTTTTTTTTTATGATTTTTTATTGGTTTGTGTAATCTTTAAAATATACATTTGAACTCTCTTATTACGAGTTCAAGTTGAAAAAGATTAGGGTTTAATATATAAATGTTTAATTTAATGTGTTAAAACCTTGTTATTAAAAGTAATCTATATTATATAAAGCGCTAATACATATGTATCAATAAAACCGATGATATTTCTTTTCTCGCATTGGCAACAGTTTTCATTTTTAATTGCAAGAGCACATAGTGAGCATAATATGGCTAATCTATATTATATAAAACGCTAATATGTTTTAATTGATAGGCTTCGGCGTGCAAGAGCACGTAGTGAGCATATCATATGTCTAATCGCACTCACTGAATTATCAAAAAAATTCTCACAAAATTATCTTCATCGAAGCCGATGCTTTACATCCGGCGTTCAGTCCTATTTCATATTGTTTTACAACACATGGTTTTAGCCCTCTGGTGGGAAAGACTTTAAAACAAAACTTACAAAAGTTACTTTTCTCAACAACTGAAATTTAGAATAGTGTGAGTAAGAAAAATATGTGAGCTGTTTGCAATTTCAAATTAATATTGAAGTGCACAGGTTTAGAATTTTCTATAGTTAAAGTTTTCGGAACTTCAGTGTTCAAAAAAGTATACAAAAGCTATCCAATGCGCGAGCATCGGATTGCGAAGCAATCCGAAATGAACTGCGAAAGCAGTTCCTGGGATTGGCGAGCGCCAGCGAGCAGTGGGCAAAGCCTCCTAGTCTTTCTTTAATTTAATGAAAATCACTTTTGTAGCTGGTAGAAAATATGGAAGAATATGGCACACAATTTTCATTCCCTCTCAGACCTTTATCCCTCTATCATTAGTTCATTATGATCTAACCTAATTAGTTCGTGATCAAAGGTTGTATGTAGGAAAGTATGCAAAGAAAGAAATATAGTGAAAAGATTTCTCAAATATCTTGGTGTGAATCATGCAAACAAACCTCTTATCTCGTAAAGCGAACTAATTCTTATGATGTAAAATTAAAAACAAACTTGAACAAAAAACATAATTATATCAGTAGGAATAGTTTTTATTGATGCTAAATTTTATTCATTGATCCAGTTTTCAGGACGCCAAATCAAAGAGCATTTCTGAACCCAGAAAATCACAATAAAAATTAACGTAGTTTGTGAAAAATCATGTACTTTTGATAAGATTTGTAAGTTAATAAACTTAACCCCTAAGAACGACCTACCCCCATTAGCGACCATTTTACTTAGGAACAAAGAGTATTCGCTCCCAAGAGGTTTCATTGTAATTACCTTGGTACTCAGCATAAATGAGTTAGGCTATGTGTCATAGATAAAATTTTAATTTGTAAAAATGTGGGCAAATTTAAATTAATATTAATCTGTTAATTTTATTTTTCAGAAACCAGCATGGAGCCATTTTCTAGTGATGTGCTCTGGGTTCTCATATTAGGCTTCATAGTTGGATTTTTCCTAGCATTTGGTGTTGGTGCAAATGATGTTGCAAATTCATTTGGTACATCTGTTGGCTCTAAAGCTCTTTCATTGCGTCAGGCTTGCATTCTAGCTACCATATTTGAAGTATTAGGATCTGTACTTATGGGTATGTTTTTTTATTTTATTTATTTATTCCTTTTTGCTCTGATATATGTGTCAATGTCTTGTCTAGACAAATCTTAAATAATATTAATAGCAAATAGCATGAAATTTTTGTTTGCTTATTATTTTAAACAGGGCTCACACGGGTCAGAGAAAACCTGGAATTTTCGGGGAATTTTATTTTGACTCCAAAGATAAATTGTTGTAATTTTTTTTTAAATAACCTAGAAAATACCTATATTATATTTAGAAAGTAACCAGTCCTAGAGTTGTCAGTTACTGTAAACAGTTGTTAAGATTCAAAATAATTCTATAATGTAATGATAATTCTAACATGTATTGCAATTATTTGTTGTAGAATGCATGGATTTTAAGTCAAACTGACACATTTTTATCCTCGTGCAATGAAAGTGTGTGGTATCGATTAAATATCATCTGGATTTTCTTTGAAATTTACCTGATATACCTGGAAAAGTCAGAGAATTGTTTTTCTGAAATTGAGTGGAAACCCTGTTTAAAGAATGTTTAATTAAGTTGGTTGCACGAAATTTGAATGTTATAACAATAGCTGATTTTAAAAAAGTGGAGGCTTTCAAAACCATGTAGAAATGCATAGCAGTAACTGTGAAAGTAACCATTTCAAAATAATTTAGATTTGTGATAAAATCTACCCAAGTAAAGCCTGTCAAAAAATTATCTAAATGTGCGAGTGGAAACTGATGAGACATTATTTATAATATTGTGCTAAAAATATTGAAATTTTAAAGCACGTGGAAATTAATAGGAATTACTGCAGGGAAAAAAACAATCAAAAGTCATTAAGATTTTCACAGAATAAATGTTTATTTAAACACTTTAAAATTTGTAAGACATTAAAATGTATTAAAGATAATCCCAGTTTTAAAATCAACTTGGCTAACAACAGCAGCTAGAAAAATAATCGAAAAGTCACTTGGATTTATGATGAAGTAATGAAGGTTTAAAGTGATTACTTAAATTTATAATTCCCAAAGAAAGAAAAATTAAATATTAGCATATTTTATAATTTATCACTGATTGATCTTGTGTTGGGGATAACATCATATGCTTATTGAATGTAAGTTTGTACAAAAATTTTGATCTCAAGCAAGCATTTTGATTTAATTCGAGAAGAAAACTAGTGTTACAGTGACTTTGATTTTGGCTTAGGTAAATTCCCTATGTTAAAGGCTGGCTGGGTATCTCATTGGATTGTACTTACTCTGATTTATGTGGGGAATTGATTTGGAATTCAGTTTAACGTAATGCTCCTGGAAATTTCAGAGCTTGAGATTGTTTCATGTTTGGAAAGAAAGAGCAATGTAGCGAGGGATAGATGATAGTATCTAAATAAAAATAAATTTATTATCATTATATTTGGAATACTTAAACTAGTAAAAATTGAAATTTCTTCGTTTAAACCAATTATTAAAAATTGGCTTTTAATTTTTAGACTAAAATGAAAACGTTAATATATAATATATTATTTATATAGAAAATATTAATTATGTTAATGAATATTTCATATTTAAATTAATTTGATAATATTTAGCTTTGTTTCAAAGAATTTTGGCTCATGAATGTTTTTTTATTTATTTATTTCAGGATGTATTATTAACCTTGTTATCATTTTTCTCTTTTACTCAGGCTATCGGGTATCCGATACTGTAAGGAAAGGAATTTTTGATACAGAAATGTATTCAGAATTCGAGAAAGAACTCATGCTAGGTTTCCTAGCAGCTTTGATTGGTACTTATATTTTTCATTATTATTTTGCATTATGCTGCTATACATATGCAAAATAACAATTAAATGATTAACTTTTAATTTGTACATTTCAGGTAGTGCAATATGGAATATAGTAGCTACTTTTTTTCGCTGGCCGATATCAGGGACCCACAGTATTATTGGAGCTGTTGTTGGTTTTTCTTTAGTAGCTCGTGGTTTTATGGGAATTAAATGGACAATGCTTGGCCAAATAGGTAAGTATTGGTTTAAAGTCAAAATTAAATTTGAAATGCTTCTAAAAAGTAATAAATTTCAATTCTACCTAAGAGTGCCAGTCTTGTTACATTCTAATTCACTTTATGAACGAAAAGAAAAATTAATGTTTAAAAAACATGCTGTTCAAAACCAGGCATATACAGGTTGTCAAATCTCTTAACTTTAATCTTGAAAGTTTCATTAATGAGAGAGGATTCAGTTAAAAACCATAATTTTAGTTTAAAGTCCCAAATTAAAATAAATTATTACTTCTGAGTATAAATGTTTTTCTTGATGATTATATTATAAATTCTACTTATGACATGATAAATTTTGATTCAGAAATAAACGTTTTGTGAGGTTGCTTTTCTTTTGGAACTTGTTTGCTTCAATTTCTTTTCACACTGTCTAGCTGTGTCCATATTGATTGTTAAAAAAGTTGTAAACATTTTGTAATTATTAAATTTTCTGGATCTAAATAAGGATATTAATTGTCTTCATTTCGGTTTTTATAGTTGTTTAAATCATAGTTAATTTTTATTCCTTCTTGTAAAACTTGTATCTGTAAAATTTAGAGTAAATTAGGTCTTATTACTATTCAGGAAATTGCAAAATAAATTGAAGGTCCTATACTTACCTATTAACTATTTTTGTGAAATGAAATAAAATCTTGTTTGAAGATCAGTTTCAAAAATTTGAATTTGTCTCTTTGTACAGTATGATTTTTATCTACTTGACAATTTTATAATTTTTAAATCGGGAACTGGAAGAGATTCTTAAATGTATATCCTTTAAATAAATAAATAAATGTTTAGGGAAACACTTGATTAAAATATTAAGATCTGATTATAAATAATAAACCCAATTGCAATTTTAAGTAATATTGAATCATTAAATTGACATCTAATATATTTCAATTGAGAATTCAATAATTAATGACATTTTAAAACAACGAAGAGACATTAAAACAAACTGAAAATGTTTATGAATTTATATTTTTAATTAAATTAGTATTTTATGTTATACCTAATCAAAGTGTGAAAATAGAGTTAAAGAGCCGCTTAATTTTCATGATTGAAGAATTTTGCCTTTTTCAAGTTTTATAAAAGAGATGAGCACTGTTATTATATAATTTCACTTAAATTTTAAAGCATTTGACAATTTATTTTGGTTTTTTCTAACTGTAACTTCCTCTGTATTTTTAATATGTAGAAGTGTCAGTCTTAGTTTTTTTTTTTTTTTTTTTTTAATTTTTTTTTTTTTTTTTACTTTGGATGTTTTCTTTACTTCTTTGGATTTTTTTTTACTTCACTGGATTTTTATTTGAATTTTTGAAGTTATTTTTTTATTATGGGGCATCGGGGCACTGTCGGATTTTTGTTTTGCCGACAACAGAAAACCTCCAGCATGTTGGCTAGGCGGTATGTTCCCTGATGAAGTGTTGTTTTTGCTAACATCCGTATCTTTAGAATATTCTCTCATTTTTATTTTTATTTTTTTATCTTATTTACATTTTTTTAAATAGATTAGTATCTAACACATTTTGAATTTTAATGTTAATTTTGTCTGAAATTTATTTTTTATTGTAGTATTTTATTTATTATAAATTTTTGTAATATCATAGCTTGGCTTTGCTATGTATGGTGTTGAAAATTTTCTGTGCTTTTATGCATAGTTTTTAATCAATTTCAAAATTGTGTCATGCACAATTTGTATAACAATTCTGAATAAATCAAAAAGAGATCTGCCTTAGTTGCATTTTATTTCATAGCTTTTAATTCGGAAGCAAATGATTGCAAGATTAAGAAATGTTTTGAACCTAGCTTTTGGGACGAAAGGAAATTGGATTTGGTCACCACTAGTTTTGATTCTAAGGGAGTTAAAATTAGAATACTGTAAATGTGTGAGTTTTTGTATACTTATTCCTCACAGGTGATCTCACCTTTCAGTGGCTTCCTGGTTCCTGTCTCCAGTTTTGTCCGGATTTATCTCATCTGCTTTGTTCTTGGTGCTGAAAAAACTCGTCCTGACTAAAGTAGGTTATTTCAGCTTTTATCTTTTTCTATACTGCTTAATTAATATGTTTCTTTGATTGAAGTTGTTTTTAGAGAATTTTTAAAAATTATGTGACATAATATCATAAAATATTTAGAAACATTATGGTTACTCTGTGTTCTTATTTAAAATTGTAAATAGATGTTAAATATAAATATGTATATTCCTTGTGTTAGAATAAAAACTTTTTTCTTTTTTTTCCTCTTGTAATCAAAAGTTGTAGAGTGCATCAGATTACATAACTCGAATGGTTATCAGAGAAACGAGATGTAGTTTTGAATCATGATTCATCTGTTTATGAATTTGTATAATTTGTATTTATTAGAAGTGAAATCTTATATTTTTAACAAGGATGTCAACATATATAATAATTTTTTCTAAACCTTTGATAAGTATTACAATATATATATGTGTGTGTGTGTGTTTATAGCGTAAGTACCCGAAAAGGTTTGTAGAAAGTTATTCTTAAGTTTGTTTTATCTTGTAAAAGTTTAAACATTAACTAATTTTCAGAAACTTCCTTCACCCTTGCCTCTTGTTGCTGGATTAGCCAATAAGCTAGGCTAGCTCCTTAAATATACATTCAGAAAATCCAATGCTAAAAAGGGTACTCTTGTCTGTAAAGTAAACCACTGACCTTTTTTATTTTTATTTATTTAAAAAAAAATTTTTACTTAGGTTGTAATTTGATTTACACTTTACATTCCTTGGGACAGGCCAGTTAGGTTCATCTCTGTTTCTAATCATTACTGTAAATAATATTGCTAGGCTATGATTGTAATTAGAAAGAATCCAACTGCTGGTTTTTGAAGTGGTAAATTTAGTATGATATATGATGAGTAAGAAAATATTTCTTTCTTTGCAATTAAATAAATGTTATAAAGCAATGAGTTTTCTTTTTTAGGATGATGCTATTGAACGAGGCTATTTATCCTTGCCCTTTTTTTGGGGTATCACTGTTTTCATCAACTTGTTTTCTGTTGTTCATAATGGTCCAAAGTGTAAGTTTTTTGTGTTCACTTTTTTTGTAATTTTTAGTAATTATTTCAATGAATCTATTTTGTATGTGTTATAGAACGCCATTGTTCTATGTGTTAGCATACAAAGTAGGGGTGCACAAATATTTTGAGTGATGGGCCCCTCTAACAGCAAGTTAATTAATAAAAAGTCATTCCTAAGTATTTAGGTTTGTTATCTGCAGTAATGCTAATATTATGAAAACATAAATGTTTTAGACATTATATATCCTTTTTACCCATTATCTTAGCATTACATTTGCAGACAATTAGTTTTAAATATTAAAATTAAATTAAAAGTAAAAAATGCAAAACAAATATAAGCATTGAGAAAAATTATATTTTATCACGCCACATAATGTGAAAGTTTATTAAAAAAGCGATAACAGAAGTTTATTGTTCATAGAATAAAACTAAGAAAGAGAGAGATTGAGTATTTTATTGAATAATATGAATGGAAAGTAAAACGAAATTATTATAGTCCAAAGTACGAGTCAACATTTAGTTTGAAATATATTTCTATATAAGAATGCTTATCCATAGCGAATTATGAGAGGTTCTACAAATGTTAAATATTGATTGTTTTTATTTCATGTATTTATTTTTAATGAATGAATTAATTTATCATTGCTAGTAGTTAGGAACAAAGATAATTTTTTAACTTAAAATAATAAAAGCAGAATTACAAGCAGTAAAGTGTGTTCCAATAAAATTGCATTAACAGGTTAATATTTTAAATACTATGTGAACGCTAACTGTGAATAAAAATGTTTTTAAAAAAACTACTTGCTTTCAGTAGGAATTCGGCACAAATGAAAAATGCTAAAAAGGAAATTATTTAAATGCATAATTTCAAAGTCGCACATCATAATATCGTATTGAAAATATCAAGATTTTCCAAATAACATGACAATGGCTGCCGGAAAACAACTTACATCTACAGTGGAAATGGCTCAAATAAACTACGCCAAAAATGATTTTTTAAAAAGCTACTAAAGAGAAGTGATTTGTAATAATATCTTAATTTTAAAATTCTTGTGGAAATCTGTTCTGTAGCAATAACTGCCAATTTTTATGGGATTGAAGAATCATTTGGATTTTCAATGAAATCTGCACACATAGTATCAAAGGAAGTTATTCAAATTTTGTGCATCGTAAGCTTTATAAAGATATGTTTTTATTTTTAACCATGTGATAATCAGTAGAGAGGAATTTGAAACTTCCATTTTTTTCCAAGAAAAAAAGAATTTAGATTTTTTATTATGTTCAGGTGTTGCCACGAGCCATACATCAGTAGCTGGTAGGTTCAATGTTGTACAGCTCTTAATTAAAATACTTTTAAATATATATAAATATGTATCTAATAAACATGAAATTATTTGTCAATTTTTTTGCAATTTATGTATTTTTTCTTTATCTCAAATATGTATCTAATTTTTTTAGATCTTGGTTTTCAAAGTATTCCTGTTTGGGGTGTGCTAATTTTAGCTGCTGGCATAGGATTTATAGTTAGCATTTGTGTCTGGTATATACTTGTGCCTTATCTACAACAAGCAATTGCTTGTAAGTATATTTTTATTTTTTAGCTAAATATAGATTATGATTAAGATTTAATATTCTTCATTTTAAACTAAATACATAATAACTATTAACTTTATGGCTGTTTTAGGGATAACTTAAATTTTATTGGAAAGTTTAAAATGAAATGTATTGGATAGGGAATAACATTTACAAATATGTTTTTAAAAAAAAAATTTACAGTTAAATAAGATGTTTATTTTATTGTTTTTTAAAAGCTGAAATGGGAACTTTTAAATAGGGTACGTTCCTTATCAGTAAAGACTTTTTGTATTTTAATTAGAACTCTCTCTCTCTCTCCAACAAGTTTCAAAATTACATGATTAATTTAATTATTTTTTTGCAATTTTTTCTCTGTCTGTGTTAAGGCATTGGTTGTGTTTGCAGTATAATTGTATTTTAAATATGTGCTTTTTTAAAACAAAAAATAATTTCAAAAATAAATGTATTTTAATATTTCTTAATCTATTTCCATAATATAAATTTTTTCCTATCTTAGCAATGGGTGATAGCGAGAATAGCGAAAATCAGATTGGTGCAGAGGAAAGTAAGTTATATTTTAAATATTTGTTCTCTACTTATGAAGTTTTGGGGACAAAGGGAGATAGGGAATGATACAATAAAGAAGACTATCTTGGTTTCTCTGAAGGAAACTTCATGATCAAATTTCTATCATTTAATGCTGTGAATGCTTATAATTTAACATTTTAAGTAATGGCATGTTAAAAGAAAAAACATAGTACCTTAAAGTGTTTGGCACTTATCTTTTTTCTTGCCCTCTTAATCTAATAAAATTGCTTTAATATTTTTAACCTTTTGTGTTTATTCAATGTGATCAAAATAAGTTTGTTTTATTTCATTATTACATTGCTTGTTCAATATTATTGTGCTGATTTTTAACTGGTTCTTTTGAAGTTTCCAGTTGTAGTTATTGTTTATTAGAAACTTTTTATTTCAAATCGTGTGTCTGACTTCTTTCAGTTCTTTATCTCACATACTGGTGTCTAGGGATTTTCTTGCAAAAATTAAATAATTAAGTGTGTAGTAAATTCATTTGGAGTAAAATTATTAAAGTTTCAAAGCTGTTATTAATAAAAATTTTAAAATGTAGCTTTTTCATTTATATAGTAAATACAAACTTAAATTTTATTTAATCTCTTTCAATATTAAATATTTTTGAAAATTCAAATAAGTTATTACTATCCAAGCATGACCATCAAAATGTAAATCATCAGTTCTTTATAATATTAGGTAATTTAATTAAATAAAATCTTTTTTTTTTTCTGTTCAAAACTCAACAGTTACAAAGTTATCTCAAATGTTACACAAACTGGTACAGTATGAATTAGTAGAACTTTATAAGTTACTAAATCAGGATATCTAAGAAAAGTAATTTGTTATTGAATTATTTTTCCCCAATTTGATTTTTTAAATTCTTATCTAAGTCTTAGAAAATTTATATTCAAACTTTCTCTGCATTTTTAAATTATGTTTTTGGAAAAGTTTGTGACACCTTTTGGATGATTTTCTGCATAATGGCCAATTCAGTATGTGCTTATATTTTTCTTCCTTTTTTATTTTTACTTTTTCTTTTGCTACTGCATTTTGGTATGTAAAAAGTAAGAGCGATAGTGCAATAGAAAGGCCTTCCTCTTATTTTATTTTGTTCCCTATAGAAACACTTAAGCCTACCTGTTATTTGGTTAAGATAAATAATTGGACAAAACAAATTCCTAGACTGCAGTGTAATGAGGGATGTTCTTCTATGATAGCCTTTTTTTTTTTTTTTTTTTTTTTTTTTTTTTTTNTTTTTTTTTTTTTTTTTTTAAACACTTCTGTAAGTTAACGCTCTATTTTGAGATATTACAAGCTCCTTAATAGTCGAGCCATTTTTCAAAATTTGAAATTTTTCGCGGGTCGCAATTAAATACGTATTTAAAATGAATTAGAAAAAAATTTTTAACAGAAATTATGTTTATTGAAAACATATAAATAATAAAAGTACAAAATATGTGTATTGAATTTAAATATTAAAAATTAGGCACATTTATTTTAATTCTCTTAATAATTCTTTCAAATTTGCTGAATAAGTGGTGACAGCACTTCTCAGTAATTCTTTGAGATGCTGGTTAGTTAATACTGATCGGTGTTTGGATTTCACGAATTTTAAAGTGGAATAAAATGATTCACATAAGTACGTTGTTCCGAATATTGAAATAATTCGACAAGCAGCCTTTTTTAATTCTGAATACTTCGATTCTGGTACAAATTTCCAATATTCAGTAATTGACGTCGACTTATATTTTAATTGTAGAGAAGGGAAAAAAAATCAAGAGATGATTTAAAATATTTCGAGTCTTGAAATCTATTTTGGAATTCCGTCAATATTCTTTCTAGCTTTTTTATATACTTGTTGAGTTTTTCTTGTTTAATATTGAAACAAATTTTTTATAATTCAAGGAAAATGACAATGTTTTATTTTTAATGTCCTTTTGAAAGAGTTGTAATTTACTTTGTAAATTAGTATATCATACCAGGGTTTAAGCTGAGTCTAAAAATTCATTAGCAAAAAAGCTGAAATCTGAAAAAAAGTTTTAGCAAAATGCTAAAATGCCAGTAGGCTTATAAAATTACTTTATATCAAACAAGTACTGTAAGTTATCTGACAAAGAATAGCTTAATGTACAAGAATATCAAAAAGAATACCTATAACAAAAAAAAAAAAACACATTTATTATTTATAAAAACATTTTGGTTTATAATTAACAATCTTCCTTTCTTTCATGTTTGCCCATTTTACAAATGCTTCTTGAAAGTTAAATGCACTTTCAAGGCCCTCAATATTAATCATTAACAAATTGTTTACATGGTTGATTAACAACCTGTTTCGAATATTAGTTTTAATCAAATTAAGGCAGCTAAAGCCCCTTTCACAGTCAACAGTGTGCATTGGTATTGTTGCACAATACTCTATAACAGAAATTATTAATGGGTACTGTTCAGACACATCATTGGTATATAAAAATAAAAGTAATTCATTAAATGACATGTTTTTACATTGTTGCATTAAGATGTGTTTAAATAATCCCCATTCACAAAGTAATTCAGTTTCTGTAAACTGAAAATCTTTTCTGGGAGATTCCGAAAACAAATTGAAAATGCAACGGATTTCCTTTACACCATAATGCTGTAATTCTTCCGAACTATGGGGCATCCTGCTAGGTATAAATATATTGAACATTTCGATTTTATCCAAATCTCCCAATCTATCAGTAATATTTTCAATGATACAGTTTAAAAAATTGTGCATCAAATTACGGAATCTTTTCCTCTGTTTCAGTCCATCTAAAATTATATGGCCCTGAAACTCAAATTTTTCACTTTCCTTCTTAGACACATCATCTAAAAAACTCATATAATGAGTGCCGGTGCCATTTTTTATTTCTTCTAAACTTGAAATACAAGCCTTCACACTTGATTGAACATATTCAAAATTTAAATTAGATTTTTGAAATATGAGGCTTTATTAATGTTGAACATGATATCATTCATGATGGCAGTGGTTGCTAAAAACAAAAAAGTAGTTATATTTTTTAGCAACCCTTGAGCAACAGGACGTTTGTCTTCCATTAAAACACCAACAAGAGCTTGCCAGTTGCAATCCAGAGCTGTAACTGAATTCCCCAAAGACAACCACCGAGTTGTTGATAACTTTATGAATTTCCTTGATTTTTGTTCAAGGATATCTTGAACATTCTTCAATCGCCTGGTATTTGCAGGGGAGCATTCAAAATAAGAGTGAATTATTTTTATTATGTCCTGAAACTTTACCAGGTAAGCATTCTCAGACGCTGCTTGGCTCATGGCTAATGCTAGCCTATGTGCCATACAATGTACTGAAATTAAATGCGAATTTTGGTTTTTGAACAGAGCAGCAACCCCCGCTCTAACACCAGTCATAACTGAAGGTCCATCTGTACCTAAGGATGAGCATTTTGTAACATCTATTTTCAAACTCTCAAGTGTATTTATCGAAGAAGAATAAATAAAATTAGCACCCTCCATTTCTACTAAACTTAGATAATGTGTAGACAATCTACCTTGATGAAGCACTTTTAGGTAGATAATTAAACTTTGATCTATGGAAACATCCGTACATTCATCAATTATGACGGAGAACCATCTTGCTGAATTAACTTAATGCAGTATTTTTTCTTGAATGGTCATGGCAAGAGCCATTTCCATGTCCCGAATGCTGTCATAACTTTCATAAGAGGCTGTACCTATATTCAATCCACTGAGACTGGAACAACCTAAATCTATGCACAAATCTTTTATTGAACTAAACTTTCTAGTAGCCAAATGTTCCTTTGCTTGCATATAGACTATTTTCATTGCTGAAATAACTGATTCATTAGCACTGGAAATTGATTTTGCAACAGATTTCCCCCAGGCATTGCTCTCCATCAAGGCCTTGTTTTCTACAGCATGTTTATGGTCAATGCTCAGTTCATGCTTTTTCAATACATCTACTTTAGAAATCAAGCATCCTGAAAGATAAATAAGGGGAATATAATTAACATAAAAATTGAGACACCAAGAAAATAATTTTAGGATAAAAAATCAGCTTAATTATCAGCATATATAATGTGATATATATTATAGAAGTACAAATAAATACACATACCTGTTGAGCTGGATAAAATATTGAACTTCTTATCAGAAACACACAAATTGCACTTGAAAGATGGCAAATTGTTAATCCACTCAACTTCCAGCCATTTGTATAGGGAGCACCACTTAACAACGAGATTTCTTGAAGAAATCGAAGTGTTATACTTTTTCCCTTATTTTCATCATTAGTTTGCAGCGAATCCTCGTTTCTTCTTTTCTTTATCAGAAATTTTTCCATGTGTGCATAGATGAAAACAAATAAAAACACTCAAAATAAAATAGGCAACTTTTAATTCTTTTCTAACGAACGTAAAACGTGCAAGATGCGAGAAAAGTATGCAATCACGCCGCCGAGAAACCGTGATGACGAAATCGGTGTTTGAAAGCGGGAGACACGTCTGCTTCAACCAATAAAAAGCGTAGAAAAATTAAGTCCAGATTTCTCAGAAAAGATCTCTCTTTGTGTCACATTCCTACTTGCAGCAGGAGGGGGAGGGAAAACTTGTTTTTAGTCTTGTGGTTGGTTTATTTTTCTTTTCTTCTCGGTGAAACTCATATTCTAGCCATTTTTGTTGATCGCTATGCTTCATCTCGTTTGATCACATTTTTTTTTCGTGAACGCTAGCGTCATGGTTCTTCTTGCGAAAGATATTTAGATTTTTTCTCCTTCTTGTTTGATCAAGTTTTTTTCATAAATGTTAGCGTCATGGTTTTTCGCGGAAGCTTTTTTTTAATGGAATTTAGTAAAATGCTTTGTTGAATTTTAGCATTTTTGAGGGGTCTTTTCGCATTTTGCGAAAAAAGCTACCGTAGCGGAAACCCTGTATCATACACTGTGAGAGGTTAGATATTATTTTATCTTTCCTCTGTAATTGTAAATTCAGTGTTTGCGAATGTTCCATGACACCAGTTAAAAACATCAAGTCTTGTAACCACTAATCATCGTCTAATTCTGAATAGGTTATTTCCTTTTCTTTCAGAAATGCAGTTATCAGATCAAAAAAATCTACAAAACAATTTAATACGTTGTAGCTAGATAACCATCTAGCAATGCAAAAGAAATTAATGTCATTAAGTTCTTCGTCCTTTAATTCTTTATGGAAATGTTTGAATAGTTGATGATTTTTTGCATTGGTGCCAATGTAATTTACAAGTTGCACTGTACAGGATGTTTTAAATATTTTGTAACGAGATGTTCTCGGTGAACTATGCAGTGAATTGGTATGAATTGTGGAGTTTGAGGATCATCTTTCAAAAGACCAATTTTTTTTACCCAGCATTGCCAGAGCTCCATCAGTAGCAATGCTTGCAAGTTTATTAAGAGGCACATCAAAAGTTTTCATTATGGAATCTAATGCATTTTTAATATCGGCACCCCGGGTTGACTCTTGAAGTGCTACTGAGTCTAATAATTCTTCTTTAACAACGAAGTCGGATGTGAAAACTGCCAATTGCGGAAGATCTGTGATATCTGTCGATTCGTCAGGGGCTAGGCTGAATGTAATACAGTTCTTCAAATTATTTTTTAAATTATATTCCAGCGATGTATTAATTGTTGTTCTGTTGTGTGTCTCGAAATGGGAATTTGCAAAACAACTTGGTGCAGTGCTGCATTATTTGGATCTAAAACTTTAAGTACATCTTACAAAGTATTTTTTAAATAAACTCTCCCTCTCCATATGGACATTTTGCACGAGCAATATTCCAGGTAATAACAAAACTGGCTTCAGCCACATTATTAGCTTGATTGCTAAAGGTCTTCAAAGTTGACTGTTTATTTAAATTTGATTTTAAAGAAGCAAGTTTATCTTATCTTAATTTGATGGATACTGATTAGAAAACTGGGGATGATTGGTTTCATAATGTCGACGTAAATTGCTAGCTTTATAATTTTTGACCGTAGAATTACCAATAACACAATGCTTTTCTGTCATTGTCAATAAAAAAGAAATTCTCCCACTCATTATTAAAACTTTTATTTTCTTACTCGTATTTGCTTTTTTTATTTTCGTTCGCTGTTGTCATATTTTGAAAAGAACTGGAAATAAAAAAATTTAGAAAATACAAGTTTTGTGTTATTAAAATAATGACATGTGTTATGTACTATGAAACAAATTTAATTAACTTACCAAAAATTCCAGATTACAAATTATATCCATAGCAAGAGTGATACAAATTATTTCCTCCAAAACACGATATCAACTGTCGGTTGCAATGAAGGTTTGCAAATTCAAAATCGGTCTGGAGTCGGTCGATTACGCCACTGTTTATGTTCGTTCACATAGTTTTCGATGAATCATATCATTCTTAACTTGAACGGAAATGAAATTTGTTACAACATTGCACTTAGTCTTTCTTACTACTTGTCAGTAATTTAAAAGACATTTTGAAACACGTACCAAACGATAATAATTTTTGATGATAAAATAGCACAAAAAGGAAAAGGGAACTCTGGTACATTTATCGAGAGCCACAAATAATCCTTCATAGAGCCGCAGGCTAGCCCCCCCCCCTTGTTATAATCAATGCTAACCAGTGGCCCCCATTCCCCCAAGCTCTTGGGCAAATTCTAAATTCCCCCCCCCCCAAACTATTTGTTTTATTTAGTGTAAAAATCCCCCCCCCTGGTGGGGGCCCCTGATGCTAACTCATAAACACAATTCTAACATGTCTGTTAAAATCAAAGCTTAAATTGTGCCTTTTTTTATATATATATTGACCCTTATTTAACTTTTATAAAACAATTAATTCTAAATGAACCTTTATATTCTCATAAGAGTTACTCATGTTATGTATTTTTGCTGTATATTTTTTAAAAATAGACTGCATATTAATTCTATTTCCTTCCTCTAGTTCCTTCTAAAATCTCTTATCCTGATGTAGAAAATCCTGCTTTTAATGGAAATGGTAAGGAAAAGATCGTATTACCTTTTTTTTTTATGTTGACTGACAAATGACTGTGTTTATAAATAAATTTTGAAGTCTGTCTTCAGTTTTTGTAGTTTTCTATTAATCATGCTGTAAAGGTAGCTGAAAATTGACAAACCTGTGGCAAATTATTAAGTACTTATGGCCATTTGTTCACCTAGCATTGCTATCAAAATAAGTGAGACAATGTTTTCTGTTTATGTATATTTGTTTGCCCTAAATCAAGTGCCACTAAACATGAGTCAGTAGAGTAAATAGGTCAAAATTTGATAGAAAGTACCTTTAATATTGGCATTTTTGTAACTTGTTGTAATAGTGGGCTTCATGCAATATGCAGTACACCTTTTTTAAATGAAAACCTAACTAAACTTAAAACCTGAATGTTTACACATTGACTAGCAGCCAATATAATTATATACAAAATGAGTATCATTATTTTATGTTTGTGTATAAAGTATCTTACAATAATTTCAGGACATGAAATCCAAATGCAAGATGTAGGAAATGGTATATCAAAGTCAACAATAGTACCAGTGGCCACATCAGCTGAAATAAGCAAAATTGTAAGTTTCCTTATGCATTAAGACTGTAACTATCCAAATTAATCAGGAACACATATGATCTACATAATCTCTTGATAACCAAATTGTGCTTTAATTTAAAAACAATGTTAGAATTTGTGCCATGTGTCCGTAACTTCAAATCATTTGAATTACATTATGTTCTTTGCCTTGTTTGAGTTCTATGGAGTTTTGTTGTTTGGAATTAATTTTATATCTAAAATAAGACAGAGCATCACTAATTTGAAAAATAAGAGTTAATTTCAGTTGATATTTTGTCTGTAACAAATTATTGATTTTTATTCAGGTGATATGTGTGGGAAATTGAACTATAAAATAATCTTGCGTGCTATTCAAACGAATACTTAAAAGACTGGATGTACTGCTTAGGCAAAAACATGCACAGCTAGATTTGAGTGTGATCTAATATTAAAGTCGCTAAGATTTATGCATGCATGTTGGCGAATTAACCATTATATTAAGACAGATAATCCGGCATCAGAGAGTGATAAAAGTCTGCTGTATATAGATTTAAGAGTTTATTCTATTTTAAGAGGAAAGAGACTTACTACTCTGAATAAATTGCATGCAAGTGCAGGGAGCAATCCAGGTTTTATATTTTGAGACCCATTTTTATGAAAAAGAATGGAAAATTATTCTGGTGAAAATTCCTGAATGAAAAGCATTCACCATATTTTATGTTTCATGTCATTTATTGATGTTTAATATAATACAAAATACAATTAGCATTTTCAAACCATGTGGAAACAAATCGCATTTGTACAAATACAAAATGCGATTTTTGGTTTTAGAACTGTGGGGAATTGTTGCGATGTGTCATTTTTTAACTCGGGGTTTCTTTCAAAATTTTGTTTTAAACAAGTTTAATTTACATGCAGCCCCAAACTCTCTTAAGTTCTGAGAATCCAGCTTGAAACGATTTTACGTGATCATTTTATAAAGTAAACTTTGTATAGGGGCTGTTTTTACAAATTGTGAAAGGACTGTTTAAAAGATTAAAATTTCGTATAGGGACAGCAAAACTACCTTTATTTTCACCCTCGATCGATCTCTGATATGAGTCGACAAAATTAAGAAGACAGCTAGTAGATCTAAGAACAGGGGTTAAAAATAGATGTGTCTTGAGCTATACTTAGCTGTTAACCAGAAGAAATGTGTTTTATGCTAATATCCTATTTCTTGATATGCCTTATTTCTTGAAATTAAGACTTTCTTTGTTTTCTTAAATGGGTATTTTCAATAAAATTTAATGTCTTAAAAAATGAAAATTAACAAGAAGCATTAAGGCCTCCTAATCAACAATATTTTGTGTTAACAACCATTGTTATGAAGAATACTGAAGTAGAATTATTTGAATATTGTTTCTCTTTTAATAGGAAAAAGAGTTTACCTGCTCTGCTGTTCCATATGATACACCTGAAACTGGCAAAGTATTTTCATCACTACAAGTTTTAACTGCTATTTTTGCAGCATTTGCTCATGGTGCAAATGATGTTAGGTAAATATTCTATAACAGATTGTTAAGTATGTGGGATACTTAATATTAAAATTTAAATAGTAACTATTTCTAAAAAATCTTATGATTTGTGTATTTTAATTATTGTGAAACTGCATTTTGTTCTTATCCTGTATTTGTTTTATGACAGATGATAATACATTTCCATTACAATATGTATTTATTTCCCTCTAGTTAGTTTGCTATAAGGAATGTAAATTTGAACCTCATTGACATGAAATTGAAAGGATTCGAACATTTGTTTAGGTTTATAAGAACCTTATGATACATAGACATTTTGTATTAGCTATACACAACATGCATTATCTATTCTCCATACATAGCAATCACTCTCATATGAATGTGCGAAACAATATACATTTTATTTTATGTTCATGGTAAATCGACTAATGATAAATCGTTTAAAACATCTATTTTCACAAGGAATATAATTAGTTACTTTAAAAGTTAAAAATAATTAGCTGAATGGAGAGAAAAAAACTACAATGCTTAAAAAAATTACTGCTTTAAGTTTTTTTTCTAGCAAAAAACTACATCAACTTTTAATATCTGTGTTTCAATCTTCATCTATAGAAATTGGATAATCTAGATATCTAATTCTTAGAGTAACTTTTTAGAATGATTAAGATTTTTGTGAAGGATAAATTTACTATTTTTCCACATCCTTAGGGATCCAAAAAAAAAACAACTTTTTAACTATACTAAAAGTGAAAATCTATGATATTTTAATCCGATTATAGCTTTTTTAAAATATATATATATATATATATATATATATATTCAGTCCTGACCCTACTCTAATTCCATTAATCGCTTTCATCCTGAAATTATCAACCAATGCAAAGGCAATAGAATATTTTCTAAAATATCAGTGCTCAATCACAATTACCCCTGCATATGCATTTATATATTGAACAGTCATTACTGTTAGTGTACTGTTCTATTTGTAGATCAATGTTGCATTCTTAAAGTTAATGATCATTTTCTATTTTATCAAGTTTTTCCATGCATGTTTAGTGCAGGGAACAGTGACCGAGCTTCGTCATTTCTAAATTGTTGTCTCCGTTTATTCATTTGATTTAATGACTTGAATACAATTCAAAAATAACAAAGTTTGTTCTTAAAGTAATCAACTGCTGATTGTACAAAGTATCAGATTTCTTACTGGATTAGTGGCTATAGAAATTTTCTATGCTTGTAAGAAAAGGAAAAAAAAAAATTACTTGTTATGTTTCAAAGCAATTGAAATAAACAGTTTTAATAATCATGGAACTGTCAAAGGTTTGAATTTAAAGTCTGTAATAACTTAATGATATAATTTTTTTTGATAAAAATGTTCGCGACTGCAATACTAAGCATATATTTTCTTTATGTATAAAGTTATTAAAACTTTTCTTTTTAATTATTTGAGCAATTTTTTTTAAAATTAATTTTACTCCATGATATGTAGTTTTTATAGTCAATGATGATTGTGTCCAATTAACATTTCAGTAATTGATGAAAATGCAATGGGTACCATTTACTAATTTACATATGTAGTTTGATTTTTTTTTTTTTTTTAAAGAAAAGTTTATTTGTCTATTTCAAAACGTATCTGTCATTTCAGTACGTTCGATCAATCATGATACTATTTTTATTATCAGTGTATAAAATTCATCTTAATTTTTAACAACATAAAGTATTATTAATTTTTAAGGACCTTATAATTGCACATTTTGCTGCAATGTTATTTACATTAAGCTGAATATTTACAATAATAGTCCTCTGTATGTGACTGTGTTAAGGTTGCATACAAATTTGAATTTATGAAGATGATGCTGTAAATTTACTCCATGAATTCTGTTTAGAAATAAGTTTAAAGATATTTTTAAGAAAATCTCAGCAATTTTAACTTTTTTTTCTTTCTTTTGTTCTCTGTTTTAAAAAAATGAAATCTTATATGGAAAATTACCTACAGGTGCTGTAATCTGTAGAACCTAATGATATTCTGGGATTGTTGATCTTTGAGTGCACGATTAATTGTAAATAAATTTTAGTGGAGCGGTTATGTGCATATTAATATTTTTACATACATGACTTATTTATCACATGTTTAATAAAATATATATATATTTTCAGTAATGCCATTGGACCTGTCATAGCAATTTGGCTGATTTATCAAGATGGAAACGTAGCACAGAGAGCTGAGTCTCCATTTTGGATCATGTTGTATGGTGGTGTTGGTATCAGTATTGGCTTGTGGGTCTGGGGTAAAAAAGTCATCAAAACTATGGGTGAAGATTTAACAAAAATTACTCCCTCAAGGTATCATTTTGAGCTTTTTATTCTTGTGTTTTGTATTTAAAATTTTAAACAGAAACATTTTAATTTGAAGTATCACATCTATGAACGAATGGATATTATATATATATGGAATAAGCTTAGAAATTATTTTTATGTGTAATATTTTGCATTAGACGGAATTTTTGAGAAAATGGAGCTTTGACTACTCCAAAACAATTTTGGTTAAAATTATTACTAATAGTGTTTTGTTAAATATATTGTAAAGTTAAGGTAAACTGGCATTATTTTTAAAATTAAATTAAGATCAGATTTCATAAAAAAAATTTTACTTTACAAATCAGAAGCCGATTTTAATTAGTTTAATAATTATGTGACACTAAATAGAAAGTCAACAATACATGTAAATAAATATATATTTTAGCTCATAGATATAGTTTATTATTTACATGGTAGCAGGGTTGGGTTTTTGACATGACAAGGGTATAATACTGGTTTAAACCGTCAAAACTGAAGTTTGCCAAGAAAATATATAAACTACCAACAGTTGCCATGCATTATATTGAAATTTAATTGTACTACTGGTAAGCAGCAGGTTTTAAAATATTTTTTAATTAAAATTAAGGTAAAATAACAGATTTAAAATCTCAGAAATTTATATTCAAATGCATGTGCAGAAAAATTTTGCACAAAAATTGTTTAAATACTTATATTTTGAAGAAAAAAAATTTTTTTTTGATACTTAAGAAAATTAAAAGTTTATTACTATGCATTTTTGACATATAAGGAACATATAACTAATATTTATAAGGAACTTACAAGTTATGTTGTATAAATACAAACTTGATACAAGTGTATGAAAAAAAATTTTAATGTTATACCGAATATCTTTATTATCCAGATTGTTAATTTGAATTTAAAAGTAGTTATATTTGTGAATAATGATAAATATAATTCATGTTGTTTATTATATTTATTTATACTTATCACACTTATCATTTTAAAACAATTTTTATCTCTTAATTTTTTTTTCTCCACTTGTATTAAGAATACAAATAATGCATATCTTGAAAGCAAGAAGTAATTATTCAACAGCTGAATATTTAGATATTCAACAAAACTATATAATATTCAGCAAAATGAAATTCTAAAGTATTTGGATAAACTAAATTTTCAGCATAGTAAATGAATATACTGTAAATCGACACTAACTACTCTGTGTATTTAACAGAAAGCACTTAAATTTGTATTGTCTTATGTTAAAAAGATTATTAAGAAGATTTAAAAGAATATTTAAAAGATGTCTAATGTACAAAACTGCTAATGTTTATCTTTAAAAATGTCTAAATTTTAGTATAATCTATACTATACACTAAATTTGGTTATAAATAAATTTCTTAATAATATCACTGCAGATTTTCAATAACACATAAAAATAAATACATAATATTACAAAAGATGTGAGCTTTCAAAAGTACAAGATTTTGGTTACTATTCAAAATATAAGTGTTTCTTCAAAATTTTAAATTTATTTTTTCTAGAACATATTTAGAAACACTATCCTTTATAAAAAAATATATAAATTTTATGTATTAATTAAATTTCGCATATGAATATAGGTTTTTGAAATTTTTGACAATGAGGTTTTTGACATGACGGTTTAAACCGTCAAAAACTGTCACATGTCAAAAACCTGCCAACCCTGCATGGTAGGAATAATTTCTAATGCTACTCAAAATTAGAAAATACGAAAAACTTCTGGAATTTAAAATGTTTGAAGGGACGAGTTTATTTTTTATAATTTCTTAATGAATCACTTTGTATGTTTAATATTCTAAGTATGTGTAAAAATAACTATATGTTCTAGTAAGCTATTTTCTCCACTCTATACTGCTATTTTAAGTGTTTATTTAGGAAAAACCTAATTCCTCAAAATTTATTTAAAAATATTCTATTTTAGTTTTCAAATACATAAAATACTTAATTTGGTCTTTTAGTGGATTTTGTATAGAATTAGGAGCTGCGGCAACAGTACTAATGGCATCAAAAATTGGTCTTCCTATCAGCACAACTCACTGCAAAGTAGGTTCCATTGTATTTGTTGGATGGACTCGATCTAGAGCTGCTGTGGATTGGAAACTTTTCCGCTCAATCATTCTAGCATGGGTTTTAACCTTGCCAGTTTCTGCTGGGTTATCTGCTGCAGCCATGGCCATACTGAAGTCTATAGGTTGAATACACTTTTTATAAAATGTTCATATTTTACAGAAATCTCTTTTTCTACAAAACTTTTTTATGTTGTGCTTGCCACAATATTTGACATTTTAAAGACTTGAATTGATTGAAAATCGTCATAATTTCTGCAAGTTCACAGAAAGATAAAGTGTTCGTTCATGTTTGTTTTTTGTGATTTTATTTGTTGCTTTTTGCTATGAATTTTATTTCCTGCGTTTTGAATCAAAAATTGATTTGCAATTTTATTAAAGTGTAATTGAAATTATACTTTTCTTTCCCATGAAAGTATTTTCTAGTCAAGATTCATTTTTTGAAAAAAACAAAAAAAAAAATGTTGGCCCGGTTAATCTAATGAAAAAATGTGTATTTTCAAATTATCACAATTGTTGTTAAAATGAATATTGTTTTTATCATTAATTTTACATTAGAAAAAAAGTAGAAAAATCAAAGATTTATATGTGATGTATGTGTCTAGCTTTGTCTTGTGTCTCAGTCATTTTTCATTACTACGAATTAGTACTTTAGCTGGTCTGGTCATGTTGCTGCTATAGACAGCATTTTAATCTACTTTTAAGAGCTTGAGTTGCCTTTGTTGATTGTATTTATCTAAAAGAAACTGAATTTGGTCAATGGATTTTATAGATTGAAAGATTTGTAATATATTTTGATGTAATTACAATTTTTCAAGACTTTAGTGTAACAGTGAAACACCGAAACCTTTTTTAATAAAAGAATATAAATGTATTGTTTTGATGTTTTTATTTGTTTTTATCTCTACATAGTACTCAGAAAGGGAAATATTGTACTTAATTTAGTAATGTGTTTCGTATTGACATATTTTTGAGAGGAGAAAAGACGAAAATTTGAATAAAAATGTTAAATAAAACTAAGATAATTGATATGTTATCAAAACTACTTTTTTTTACATCTCCTTCCCACAAATTTTGAAAAATCTCTGCTAAAATTGTTCTCTTGTGCATTTTTTTCCTCAGAAATACATTAAAATTAAAATCAATGATTGAGCATTGTAACAATTAAGATCTATTGATCTTCTACTGATAAATCAATTCTTTTGTAACTTTCCTATCGTTTATCTTTCATGTGTCACGAAACAATGTCATGTCGTATAAAAAATTTGTTTTTCCATGCATGTTTCAACTGTCACGGAGCATTAGATTCTAGTTCTGAACAACATATAATTGCATAATCCCAGACATTAAGGTTTTAAAAAAAATTAAGAGTAAAAAATCCAATGAAACCACAAATTTAAGTTGTAGCTTTTACCCATAATCAGGGCCTGAGACTAATAAGCAAGGTGGGATAAAACCTGTTTATCATAAAAAAATTTTAATATCTTTGCAAAATGAAAGAAATATTTCAGTTAAATACGATCTAAGTTACATATATAGTAGATAATATAAAAGTTTTCATGTACTTAATTTGAAGGAAGGATATGTCGACATGATCTGAGTACTAAGAAGTAAGCGCCGTTAATAAAACTCTCCAGATGAAATTTAAAATCTTAGGATAAAAGAATTTAAAGCTTTGGAGATATAGCGAGATACATATTATAGACGAGATACATATCAAGACATAGATATTAACATTAAGGGGTTCAATTCTGCTCTTCTATCTAAACTATTTGGATCATATATTTTCCAGATTTCAATGACTGCTCATATTTTTAGGATCAAGAATCAAAATTTGTTTAAAAGAAGGTCTGTTTATTCAAACAATGTGTTTTTGTAACTTAAAATATTGCCTCTATATATTGAGTAGAGTATTTAAGATTTAGCCTATGGTAGTGAGTCTCGATGCATCCAAGTCTGATCATTAGAACAAAAGTTATTCAAAGTGCTCACTTTTTTGTGCACTATACAGATCAGAAATTTTTCCAAGCTAATTCAATAATTTAGTTTAAACTACTAAAAGAACAAATTTTTGGCAAAATTTTTAAATCTATAACAACATTTAAATTTTGAAACAAATTTATAAATAAGCTTGATTTAAATTAAATGTTTTTAAAGACTCCCTCCCCCCAAAAAAATAGGTACTTAAGTTCTACAACTTTTTAATTTTTTTTTCTATTTTAAAACTTAATTTTATTTCCTAAGTTATAAAATCTATGATTGAGTTAAACAAATATTGGGGCAACTACAATATTCTACATTTCTAAAAAAAATTTCAGTATTAATATTTGACAAAGATTTAATTAATAGTGAATCTCAGCAATTGAACCATTTTCTATGTTAATAGTCACCTTTAAAAATACATAAACTTTGTTGCATTTCATAAACTAATTGGATATTTCTGCAGTTTTCCTTTTCATCCTACCTCTCTGCTGCTTTATTTTGCAGTGCCAAAGTCATATTTTTTACCCATGTTAAGTCAACGTTTCTTTAAATTCCTCCAAGATTTTTTTTTTTTTTTTTTACTGCAATTAAGATGTAATTAACAAAACATCTTACCAAATGATTAAGTTACATTAATGACCCTTGACTCATCTATTCAAAAACTAATGACTGGTTAAATGCAGATTACTTCACCTGGAGTAGGTAACGACAATCTCCCAGTGACATAAGAATTGTATATTGTTCTTTTTTTCCCTCACTCTCTCTCTTTTTCTTTCATTCCTTTGCATTGAACAAAATTTTTAAAGAAAACGAAACTGTATTAAATTAATCATAAAATGTCACCAAAGTATATTAGTTTTTAATAGAATAAACGGTTAATTTATTTATTTTCTTTTTTTTTAATGATTACATACTTAGATTATGTAATTTTTATTCTACCACCAATGAAAATAGTATAAACAGGTGTATTATTCAAACATGCACTTTAAATTTTATTTAGCGAATTCAATGTATAAGTAACAGGATAAATTTCAATAATTAACTAGTCAGCTGAGAAACCTTATTTTGTTGAAAAATAAATTCTTAAAACATCCCAAAAACTTAAGATTAATGGAATGTTTTAATCATTTTAAAATTTTGTAACGCTTACAAACATATTTTTCGCAAAAATAATCCCTTGGAATTTATAATTACCCAATATTTTTCAATACCTAGAGATTCGAAATTTTTTGAAAAATATGAGATTGTTTATCAGACAGCTATGATTTTAAATTGGTTGGTTTTCAGAACTTATGGTTACAGTCTGAAGCTTTTGTAAAAGTTGGGGAGTCTTCTTAACATTATCAGTTATGGCTTACTCTTCACTGTATTGTACATTATCTCAGATTTCTATAGATTGTTTTTATTATTTAAAAGTGCAACTATATATTTTTTTTCTTTTTTAAAAAATCACTAAAATATATTTTTTAGAAAAAATTTATCACAATCGGTCTCTAAAATCCTCCTAGTTCTATAGATCATCTTAAAATGAAAACAACTAGCTAAGAAAAGATAGCCATTTTTACTAACTCAGACGATTTCAAAGAATTTATTTACTAAACTACCAAAATTTATTCAAAGAAAATGTCAAAATTCGTTGAATGAAAATTTAACTAGAAGAAATGCTTTTCTAAATTTAAGGGAAAGCATGTTGTTTTCAACTAATGAAAGAAAAGATGTTTTAACATCAAAAAGGATATCTGAAGAAGAAAAAGATGTAAAGAATGGTTTGAGGAATAGTAAGCGCTTAAGGTTTTGGTTAACTTTTTTTCTTATTTCCCCACTTTAGTGAAATTCAAAATGGCATATAAAATATATAAAAAAAACTTTTACCCCTTGGTCAACAAAGAGAAGTTTTTAGAATAGCATTTTTTAACAATGCTGCATAAATTTGATTTATTTTAGAAGACAACATAATAGATAAACAAGTGGACAGATTACAAAGGTTTTACTCCCTTATATTATATAGGAAAAATTTCGTTCTTGATAATTGAGGTCAATTAAGACAGGAGGTCAAGTAGATAGGTTTCTTTGTATTTTAAACTTATATTTCATGCATTAAATACTTGTAATACTTGTTTATCAAAAATTTTTATAGTTTAAATTTATTTGATTATGTGTAGGACTGGGCTATAAATCGATATATCGCGACATATCGATTTAACGTCTATATCGGCAAACCGATACAGCGACTTTCATTCCAAGCGATGCATCAGAAATCTGATTTAAGCCGTCGAGTGAAGAAGACGATATAGCGATACACGCAAGGACTTTCTCTTACGTTCCGATGCCAACTCGCGCTGTGGAAGACGATATTGTTTCGTTATGTTGAGACGGCCTTGACTGATGAGCGGTAGAATCAGAATCACTTTTGAGACCTTATATCGTTATATCACATGTTCGTTTTCGCAACTTCGCGATTTGAAATCGTTTCTTGTAGATTATTTTCAATGGGATTAACTTCGTGATCGCCGTCGTAACCTTGTTCTGAACGCAATCTATTATTGAAAAGAATTTATAAAGAAAAGTTTCTTCATTAATTAGGTAAGTTTTTTATTTATTTTCTGACAAAACTTTTTTTATATTTTTAAATGTGAAAATTATCGGAAATCTAATTTAAGGCACCCATAAGGAATTAAATTACAAAGTAAATAAATTTGTTAGGTTATTTTTTTACTTTCTTTTAATTTATTAAAAACCTTTCGGATAAAACTTCTAATAATTTAATGGGCTTCTATTACTGATTTTAAATTTATAAATCTTGAGTTGTTTTTATTTTTAGAAATAAAGTTAAAACAAAACTTATTTTTTGGACATAAGTCAATAAACTTTATTTGTTCAAAAGAATTTGAAAAGTTTGCGAATTTTATTCATTTCTTTTTTTTTTTTTTTTAATTACTACTTCGTTTTATTAGAGAGTAAAATCATTATTTTTTTTTAATTTTCGTTTTATATTATTAGTTAATTAGCTAAATATATTACCGAATATCACAATTCTTTTGTTTTTATTTTTAAGAATTTAATTAAGAAACTTTGCCTTACTTTGTTTTTCGTTCATAATTCGGTCATTATTTAATTTAATTTAATTATTTATATGAAATAATAATAAAAATAGTGTTTAAGAAGCATTTTTTTTCTAAAATTTATTTAGCTCTTTGTTTTAAGCATACAAATAATTTTTTAACGAACTTATTTTTTAAATTTTGTTCCTATGCTGTTAGGTAAATATATTGATAAATTTCACTTTTATTTATTTTTTTATTTTTAAACTAAGAAATCTTTTGTTATTTGCGTGATCATTTTTAGAAAATATAACAAAACTTGTGTTTACTTCTTCATTAAGAATTTGAACATTACGATCGAACTTAATAATTCTGTAATTATTTACGCATAATAGTACAAGCAAATATTGATTTGTTAAAAAAAGTTTCTTTTTTTAAAAAAAAAAAAATATTTTTAACACTTTGTTTTAAGTGTATAATGAATTTCTTAACAAACTTTTTTTTTAATTTTTTAAATTTTCTTTCAATAATTTCAGCTAGATATCTTTATAAAATTCCCTTTTTATTTTTAAACTGAGAAATCTTTCAGAGAACGAAAATTTTAAGAAATTATTACAAATCTTATGTTTACTTTTTAGTTTAAAATTCGAACATTTTTAATTTTAAACTTCGGCTTTTAGTCAATCTAACTTTTATTTTAATTAAAATATATTTTGAAATTTTAAAATCAGCTTTTGTTTAATAACAATATTTTTTTTCATTAAGGGTGTTTTAGGGGTTAACTTGAATTAAGACTGCTTATACTTTATAAACGATAAAGAAGTGCAAATATTTCATTCTGTATCTACACACATTTTTTCAATAAATATTTTAAGTAAGATTTGTACATCTTAGTCAATTTATTTAATATCTTTCTTTAGCAAAACATATATATTTTCAAGTTTATAAATTGATTTAAATCAATATGCGTATGAAGTCTTGATAGAAATCTGACTTTCTGTGCCTTAAAGTAAATGAAATTCAAAAATACTATATCGCGATACATCGCTATATCGCGATGCAAAACTGACGATATATCACGATATATAATTTCTAATATCGCCCAGTCCTAATTATGTGTTTTAATGCATATTTAAAATTTAAACTATTATTAAAAAATTAAAATCTTTTTAAATTAAAAATTTTTATAACGTAAAACTAATACGTTTTGTTATTTAGTACCTGTGATATATTTTAATTATTCAAAAATAACTGGTGTGTCCCTTTTTTAAAAAAAATGGAAGATAAAAAATTTTTTGTGATTTTCTTTCATTTGAAGCAAGTTCAATTCTTTAGTAATAATAATTGAATGAATCAGCTAAAACTGTGGATCCTCTTGGTTACACCACTGGAGGATGATGCATGTTTGTTTTGAAAACTTGATCTTGCTTAATTTCAGTGTCACTGTTTTAATATCTTTATCATCTTATACCAGAACAGGGATTCCTTCAGATTTAAAAAAAAACTCAGGTCTTCTAAATTTCTGGAACTTTTTTTTTGCTTAAAATAGGACCCAATTTAAAGTATTAATTCCTTTTTCAAAGATTTACGAAAAAAGTAAATATTTCATGATAAGAAAAATGAAATAATTTCTTTGCGATAAGTTACATTTAACTGAAATCTTATAACCGCCAAGCAATTTTAACATTTTCATGGTTTGCCTTTGCATATAGCGCAAAGTCTGATTATTTTAATTTAAACTTATATATAATAAGATATTCTAATAACTTTCATTAATATGATTTTACTCCGATACATAAATTGCAAGTTACTTCGATTTCGGGGTTGAGTTAAAAATTATAAAAATAAAAGCGTTTCGTTATATTCACAAAGATGATAGGCTGTCTCTCAAGGATGCCTAAATAATGATTGATTATAAAAAAAAATATTTTTATTGCGATAATGAGCATTTAGCTGGAATCTTATTACCATCAAGCAATTTGGAAAACATTTTTGTGTAAACCAAAATATGACTATTAATGTAAATAAATAAATTCAACAATGCTTCAATATTTACTTAAATAGTGAGCTATTCTGTTTCTCTGCCTTTTATTGAGCATGCGATTAATTGCAGCTTATCAACAAGACTTTTTCGGCTAAAAGGAAATGATTTGTCAGAATTGGATAGGGATATTTTTTCTATAATTTAAATAATCGATCGAGCGTTGGTACCTGACAAACTTATTCATCACGACTTAAACTTTATAAGGTACTTTGTACTTTTATTTACGTAGCACTAGAGCTGTACAATGAGCTGTTGGCGAAGGTCTGGCAAACATCCCTGAGGGTGATCCAGAAATAACATACATAAGTCACATCCCGTTTTACTTGGAGGACACATTCACACACTATCCATCCACAAATCGTAATTTTTATCGGAACATGAGCAAGATCAATCTCCGATGCAGTACCTCCAAAGGTATTGATCTACCATGGTAACTTGGAGGACTTTGTGTTACAGACAGATTTAACATGTACTTACTAGTCACCATTTTGTACACGAGGAGTCTTCTGGCGGTAAGGATAGTACTCTTGGACATAGGCCCAACGCCTTACCATCAAGATTATCTCGGCCTCCCTTAACTCTAATAGGATTCTAAACACGCTTATAAAGAGTTGTGATTGATAGATCCTCTATGTGGTCGAATTCATAATAAATGCTACAAATAATTGTTTTGAGAAAGAAGATATATTTTCAATTTTCGTAGAAATAATTGAACGAATTTATGGGTCCAGCAGTGGACTGATCGTTAAGACACGGTTCCCAGCAGATCACCGTAGTCAAGCATCACTGGCTACGGTCAGTGTGCGGGTGGGTGACCACTTGGATCAGTCTGCGTAGGGACCGAGGGTGTGCGGTATTGGTCCTCGTTAAACTGTGCTACCGTAAAGTGCTCGACTTCGCGCGCAGGTCGTCGGGCTACCGAAGCGGGGTGCCATTCCCTCCGCAGAGGATCAAAATTGTAATGGCATGTCTTCGGATCATCCTCCGGGATGTTTCCCAGACCGTCGCCAATAGCCCATTGTGCAGCTCTAGTGCGACGTAAATTAACAACAACAACGAATTTATGGCACTATTGCTAATTTTTTTCCGCAAAAGATTGTGTTATTTCAGCAATTTAAATTAAAATGATTATAAAACAACAATAGTAAATTATTTAAATTAAAAAAGTTTTAGTTTTGTTTTTAACATAAGTTCTGAATACCGGAACTGAACGAAATCGAAACTTAATTGAGCCTAATCTGAATGATCCCCGGTTTTAAAGCATTCAATGTGCAATCAATCTACTTCATACAATATATAAACATCTTTAAGCAAAATAAGGAAATAATGTATTGGTTTTCAGAAATAAAAAAATTTCAGAATTCAGATTAAACAACATTTTGATGATCAACACTAATTACGCGCAATGCTTATGTTCCGAGGGAATGTCGGAAAATAGTACCTCTAAAGATGCAAGCGCTACTTTTTAAGTGTAAAATCTGATTAATTTAAGGAGCATTCTAGCTGCATGTGATTTACGCATTTTTGATAGGTCTGAATTAGTCCTATCATTCAATCAATTTTTAGATCATGTGACGTAATTCGTTTCAATCACGTGCTCTTTTGTTTTCATCCGGTTTCATTTTTGAACAAGTACTTTGTTTGAAATCATAAAACAGATAATGACTTATCTGATTGCTATTTCATAATTAAACATCTTTTTCGATAAGTTTAAGAGTTTTCACGTGATCCATTGTTTTATTAGCATATCTGTTTCTTAAAGAGTTAAAACTAGTTTGACAATCAATTTTAATCTAACATATTGTTTGTAATTCAAAAGATAAATCTAGCAGACTGATAGTTTTATTTTTAGCGAGTTCAGTACAACTGGATTTTTCAACTATCTACAGCATGCAGTATGTGTTTATGTTATTTTTTAAACATTTTATTTTCTTTCTTTCTAAAATAAAAGTACTAATTGATCTCATTTAATTAGGTACCTAAAATTTTTCTTATTGTTTGCTGTGATTTTTGCTTCGGCAACTGCTCATCCAGATGAAGTGACTGATTTACCTGGTTTAAATTTCACAATAAATTACAAACATTACTCTGGATATCTAAATGCTACTTCTGGGCGACATTTGCATTATTGGTAAGCATGTCTATTATTAGTTTCTCCACCAAATACAAAGGTAATAAAAATCGTATTTTTAATTTTTTTTTTAAAGAAAGTAATAAAATCCCCTTTTCCTTCCTCCAAAAAAACTAAGCCACAAAAAACGAGTTCTTTAAAAAATAGCCTTTGTTTTATCCAAAAGATTTTTTTTCTACGAAAAAACATTTGATTTTTTCCCAAAGAAAACACTAATGCTATATTTCCACAAATATACTTCACTCTAAAGTATAAGTGTGTATATATTTAGAAAGTGATTGGATATCTACTATCTATTCATAGTAGCCTCAATCTATTGTAGTCCCTGATTATATTATTCAAAATTCCATATTTGATATTTATTTTAGATGATCTGCTATTATAGAGATGATAAATGTATCTTCAATTCTCTTAAACATTTAAATTCTATACCTTTATTAAAGACCTTAAGGCTGAACATAGTTAAGTTACTGATATAGCTCTGCCTAGCCAAGATAATTGAATGAAAAACTTTCCACTACCTGTGTCAATTTAAATAAATTTTTCTGTAAACAATGTAACTTTTGTAAAATAAGTTTCTTTAAAAATATCATACTATTTGTATACATAATATTATTTGTATATATAATATAAAAATATATTACTATTGTATACTTTGTTCATCAATAAAAAAAGTCTTTTTTTTTTTTTCTTTCTAAAAAAAAAAAGAACGAAAACATGGGCAAAATTATGGGTTTTTAAAATTTTTTTATTATTATAATTTTTTTTGATACAACTCGATTTCGCTCAACCTTGATCATTAATTTATGACAGTACTTGTTTTTATAGTCAAAATGAAAACATATAATTTAATGTTAATCAATTTTTTAGTAAATTTAATAGAGAAGAAATAAAATTCAAAGATAAATAATAAAATAAAGTAGCTCTCCTTCATAATGTTGAATATAATTTTAGGCTTTAATAATGTCGAATGTAATTTGAGGTTATCAGTAAAATCAGTATTTTATTTTTTATCTCATTTTTTAAAAAAATATAAGTTTTGCTTAAGTCACAACTTTTTTAGGAAGTCTTCTACTCCTATGATGAGGATGATTTCTTGCATTAAATTTAAGCTGGAATCAATAATAATAAAATAAAAATCAAGAATTTTAGTTTTTTATGTTTTTGAAATCTAAAACAATTCTAAATATTAGTTCAACATCATTCAATAATTATTCAAAAAAAAAAAAAAAAAAAAGAANAAAAAAAATCTGAAATATTCTTTAAAACTAAAATTATTTTGCATTCATGAAGCACAATATAATTATAATTTTGTGTTAAGACATTTTGTTAATATGTTTATTGTAACAAATTGAATGATTGCCTTGTTGAGATTTAAAAAATTAATCTACTGTGCATGGAAAAAAGGTATTTTAACTTAAACTTAGGAATATAGAATGTATGACACATTAAGAAGTAAAAAATTAATCTACTGTATTTAAAAAAAAATTTTTTTTTTTACTTAGGAATATAGAATATATGGCACATAAGGAAGTAAAAAATTTTTATTGTAATAAAATAAATGATTGTTTAGATTTAAAAAAATTAATCTAATGTACTTGAAAAAAAATATTTTTACTTAAGAGTATAGAATGTATGACACATAAAGAAGTAAAAAATGAGGAATAATTTTAACTTGTTAGAAATTCCTGATCTCTATAGATTACTGGATTGTTGATATGAGAAGACATTCTAAACGGTGAAAGATAAACTAATTGAACTAAAATGTTGGAGCCATTTCCAATTTGAAGTTGGAGATTTCTAAAAGAGCCACACTCAAGGAGCAAAAACAGTCGCATTTGGCTCGCAAGTCATGGTTTGCCGACCACTGCACTAGTTCATTAGTTTTTAACCCTATCCAACCGTTTGCCTATATATTCTGATTATTTGCTCTAACTTGGAATATTCTTCTCTTACTCCACCTGAGTTTATAAAACTCAGGTGGAGTAATACTTCAGTTTGTAAAATTAATAATACTTTAGTATGTAAAATTAATTAAAGTAGGAAAGTTTTAGTTCGTAATTACTTATGCTAATTTTAATGTATCCCTTCCCAAATGGACAATACTTGTCTTAGGTTAGATCAGCTGTACAAAATTGTTTTGTTTATACTGTTATTAAAAAGTCTGCTTATTTTAAACTGTTTGTAACTTATAGGTTTGTTGAAAGCCAAAATTCACCTTCTACTGATCCATTATTGTTGTGGTTAAATGGTGGCCCTGGTTGTAGTTCTCTAGATGGGTTTTTGAGTGAACTTGGTCCTCTTCATGTGCAAGATGATGGAAAAACACTCTACGACAATCCTTATTCTTGGAATAAAGTGAGAATTTCAGTATAAAAATTACTTAACGAACTATGGTTAATGACTTGAGTAATCAATAAATGTTAATAACAGAAAAGGAGATATTAAATTAATTAAATGATTACTAACAAACTAAGAGGTATATGATCTTTTTAAAATTGTTATGAATTTAAAAGATAAGTATAGATTTTCGGTCTTTTGTTATCCATGAAATATGTAAAAAAATGATAGTAGTGATTTACAAAATGTGAATTTCTTTATATGCAGATAGCAAATGTGTTGTTTTTGGAGGCACCAGCTGGAGTTGGTTTTTCTTATGCTGATAATAAAAAGTATGACACTGATGATGATACAACTTCCTATGACAATTATGTAGCACTTCAGAATTTCTTTGAAAAATTTCCTCAATTTAAAAGTAATGACTTTTATATTACCGGTGAGAGTTATGGAGGCATTTATATTCCCACTCTTTCTGTAAGAGTACTAACTGGTCCTGCCAAAATAAACTTCAAAGTAAGTATGTCTAATGTTTTAATTTTTATTAATTCTAAATTTATCTAAGTCTGCTATGCTGATTATTTTTTTTTATCAATTCTTCAAAATCAGAAAAAAATGTTCTTTATTGTTTTATGTCAATGTGAGCAAAAAAAAAAAAAAAAAAATTTCTTTATAAATTTTAAGATTTATTTGACATAACTATAATACTTCAACAAATTTAATTTAGGATTAATATTTTTTATTTATTTTTAAGAAGAAATGTCTTTTTTTTTTTTTTTTTACATAAATGGAATTCTTTACTTATTTCTCCCCTTTATTTCCTAATTGAATAAAATATTTTTATTTGCGCCATTCCTCTTGCCCAAACTTAGTCTTCATTCTTGGTCTTTGACATCACTGCTATTGTATTATATACTTGTATTTAAGATTTTAATTTATCGCTGTGAAAAAAATACCTTTTTTTTCCCAGGGCTTTGCTATTGGAAATGGATATCTAAATGCACAAAATTTAACTAATTCAATTGTGTTTTTTGCTTACAATCATGGTTTAGTTGGAACTGAGTAAGTTGAGCAGCTTAATTATTGTCTAATATTAATTTTTTTCTCATATTCAGACGTGCCAACTCTCCCGCATTTTGCGGGAGTCTCCCGAATTTTGAGTTATTCTCCCGCCCTCCGGAATTGATTTGAAAAACTCCCGAATTTTACTGCGATCGACGGCCAAACTCAAAATTACCTAATTTTTCCGCGAGTGCGAAGGTAAGTTTTTCNATATTTAATAAATTTTTTACTTAAAATTCCTTAGAAGTGCCAAATGTTGCATACCATGCACCTTTTTTTACCCCTCCTGAAATCTCCTGAATTCTTGTTAGGGAAACTCCTGAATGTTAATTTTGCTAGGTTGGCACGTCTGCATATTACTTATTATACTGCTATTGAGGAGAGTATTTTCTTATTATAGATTTACTTGCTTAGATAATATATAAGTAAAATGTGATACACTAAGCTTTTCATATTCATTTAGCTATTCATATTTATCAATTAAATAAGCTGATAAACTTATTAAATCTATGAATTTTATGTTTACTAGTTTTTAACATAATGTATTAAATGAGTTTTACTACCATTATTAAATTTTCTTTTTAGAGTATGGAGCAATTTGGAAACATATTGTTGTGGTGGTGTTGCATCAATAAACACTTGTAATTTCTATGAAAATCTTTCATCTAAGTGCCAAGCTGCTGTAAGTTATTTAATTTGCTTGAAGATAAATTTTAATAGTTATAAATGAAAATAAGCTTTTCATTAAAAATTGTTTAAAATACAGAATGGTATTCATTTTAAAATAAAAATAAAATATTTCTTTCCCTACATTGCCTTAGTCATGGTAAATGATAATTTTGCAGTGTAAGTCATGGTTAACTATTTTCTTGTTATTTTTTTTAATAGAGTAAACATATTTAACTTAACATTTATTAAATTTAAACATATTTGTTAAAATAATATTTTCAACTGTCAAAATCTACCTTGCCAAACCTGTTTTAAAAAAAAGTTTCTGCTGAGTTATTCTTTTTCATTGAAAAAAGAGGAACTAGTTTGCTATGTCAGATCAATTAGGCTCTATTCAAATCACTCTGGGGGTAAATAAAAGATTTTTGATCCTGAGGAACATAAAATTGTTAGTAATTTCGTTTCAGTTTAGTTGAGAATACCTGTTTTTGTGCTATACATCTGTTAATTTTATCAGTTCTTCTCCGAAGTAAAATTAGCCTGGCATTTTCAGGATCAATATCTATTTTTCTTAAAATATACTAAAGAAATTTTAAACACTCAAATTTAAAAATAATTTTCTTTTAATTATTAAATTAATTATTTAATTATCGTTTTAAATTCTATTTCGTGAAAATTTCCTCAATAGGAATTGTAATTAATCTAATTTAAATTATAATAATTATATATATATTTTTTTAACTAAGGTGAATGATGTCTCTGTGATTGTTGGTAACTCAGGGTTGAATGTTTATAACTTATATGCTGATTGTGCTCATTCTGAAAGTACTGGTAGTGGAGCATCAAGATATTCTGTTGACAAAAGAAACCTTCAAAGACTCCTAAGCAAATCTTTAAATGTAAGTAAATTTTTATTTATATTTTACTGACAAACATTTGTTTATATTTTATGGGAAATATTTGATTTTGGTTTATTCAATATTAAAACAATGCACGTTTTCCCAAATATTTTGTGCTTTTGCATTTTTATTTTTTCCTGGCATTGGTATATAAGAAAAAAAAAATCTTCAGATCTGGTATAGAAAACTCAAAATTTTTAACTCTGAACTTTTTTTAAGTAGATTTTTACCTAATGCTAATAAAATAAAAAAAGTTAAAAATGAAATATTTTCATTGAGAATAAAATATTTATCTTATCTCTATGATTAAGACATACAATGACAATTTTTAAACACATGTTCTTCTCAATTTATACTTATATATATATATATATATATATTTTTTTTTTTTTTCAACTGAAAAACAGGGTTGAAAAATCTTGGTTTTCATGGTGCCTAATAATTTGTAACTGGTGCTTAAATGATTTCTGTCTCTTTAAAATATTTCTCAAACTAAAAAATTTGAATATTTTGCCCCTGTTTCAAACTAATTGTTTTCTTTCTTATTTTATGTGCAAAATTTAGAGGTATGTTTCTATATAGTTTGCTATAACCATACGTAACTGATTATCACATAATAATTAACTAATTGTTGTTATCAGATCTTAGCTTTTTCTCATAACTAAATCTAATACTTTTTTTGTGTCTTTTTTTATTGTGTTTCATATTTTTTAATCTGTGTTTCAAACTCAGAGACTGAAAAGTTTTACCCCTGTTTTTAAGTATGGTGAAATCATATGTTACAGACACTGCCACTAAACAAACGCCTTTCCTTACAGACATCTTTTTAAATTCCTAATGAATCCCCTATGAATAAACCATCATGTATTCTCTCGTAAAACGGTCACTCTCGTAACCAGATGCAAATTGTAATGTATGGCCTGAAACAACCTCTGTTATTACACAATTTCTGTTATCTTAACAATTTCTGTTTTAAAGTCCATAAATATATAATTTTTTCCAAAATTTTTAAACCATGCAAATTTTTGCCTTATCGATAACTAAAAATATTGCTAAGCTATTTCACTATTAGAGAACTAATTTTTCACCTATCTTTGCAAAGAAAGGAGGGAAAATTATGATGCTCAGGTGAAATATTTTGGACAGCTGCATCTTTCGTCTGTATGATATAGACTATGAGACCCCTTCAAATTGAAATGATGCATTAAATGCTCTCAATTCTTCTTCCCTACTAAAAATTCATATCTTCTTCTAATCAATTTTACCCCTACATTAAATACAGCTGGGATAAAAAAAGAGAATTAATGTATACATTTGCAGTTAATTTATTAAATATATTTTGTGCAGGATATACAAGATGATCCACCTTGTACTGATTCTTCTAATTTAAGGAAATTTTTAAATCAGCCATCTGTTCGCAAAGCTCTTCACATACCAACATTTGTTCAAGATTGGGATATATGCAGGTTAGTTTTATTGACTGTTTATTTATTTCAGGCTTCAAGGGGATTTTTTATATTATTTTAGACAATTTTAATATTTTTATTTTAGGGTTAGGCAAAAAAAAATATTAAATTGTTAAGTATTTCATTCATATTAAAAATTTTCAGTATATGAATCTCCATGTAGGACTTACCTCCTTTGTTTGACTTCAAAGTGGATTTTTTTTCTTTGTATAGTCTGTGTGCAAGCCAGTCTCTGAATCTACACTTGTTGAAAATAAAATTTGAATTTTTAAATATCAATGAATTAAAAAAATTTATGAAATGAACAAATTTTTTTGAATAAGAAATTATTTTACTATAATTATTGAACAATTAATTATTTTAAAATATTTTTATAGTATTTTATGTATTCAGAAATAAGCAAGGATAATTTTTTTTGGGCAGGAAACTATGAATTATAATTGCAACAAAAAAGAAAGAGAGAGAGAAATACAAGTTATTTTTAGTGCTGGCTGTATTCATAAAAATGAGTATGAGTACTAGAGCTTACTAAAGGATTAAAATTTTTTTTTGTTGGGTCCTTCAACATTTGCTCATTTAGTGCTTCTATTTCTTTTTTACTCATCCAATAAAGTAGACTTCAAGATATAGACAAAAGATGTATTTGATTTAACATCACATACAGTGTACCACAAGTAGGTTTGTTACTTAACACTCCCAGGAAATAAGCACTAATGAAGTATTAGTCTAAATGTGGAGTTATCATAAGACCAAGCAATGAGTGGGAGAGAAAGAATGGAATTTGTGATAATGAACATAAGCAATATTCACAAGACAAAAAAAATATGTCAAGGAACTGAATGTGAAATTTCAAATTAATTGATTGTTAGTAGGACTGAACGACATAAGAAATTTCATGCTGTTATATCAATTATCATTATGATGTCTTAGACATCACAGTATAGCTATGTAACATAAGTTCTAATATTGTTTCTTTTTAATGAAAACTACACAATCATAAAAACTTATAACAAAAGTAAATGTTAATTATAAAAAATGCTTTTATGTCATTGTTTAAATTTTTTAATAAAAATGATGGACTGGAGACCGAATTTTAAAAGTAAAAACAAGTATAAGCTTTATTTAAAAAATTTTTTTTCAAATTAGAAATTTTTTTCGATTTAATGGTTTAAAAATAATAATAGACTTCTATCAAAATATTTTGCTTCTATTTGTTATAATTTTTTTTTTAAAAAAAAGATGAGTACAAAACAAACAAAAGTAATTGTACACTTAACTATAACAAAGACGAAGTTTTAAATTATTTTGGAGAAAAAACATGCTTTTGAAACAGTGCTAACTATTTTTTTTATGTATTTATTTAAAATAATGAAGTTGTATTGACTAATGGCCAAATTCTATATGTAATAAATGTAAGTTTTGTTTTATTTATTTATTTAATTATCCTTTTCTTTTTAAATATAATTGACTTTAGATTTATTAGTTTAAAAATAATACTGAATTTCTATCAAAATATTTAACTTACATGTACCAAAAGAAAATTTAAAAATAATAAAATTAATAGTTAACAAGCAAATTCATTATAACAAAGTATAAATTATTTAAATATAAAATACTCCTATTAAATTGTATCCCTTTAAAATAAAAAAATGTTAAAAAATACAAAGCAATTAATTTGAAAATTTTTTCAATACATATATTTTTGCAAAATACATTGAGTTCAGAATGAAATAATGCACATCAATCGCAAAGTAACAGAAGTCCTACTAAAAGCAATCTACAAAAAACGTTAAATCCTAAAAAACAATTGACTAAATAATTATTTGTCAATTGTAAAAACAATTGATGAATTAGGTAGCAGTAATCTAGCTAAAAATATTTTGCACGAAACGTTCCATCCATGTTGAAGGAAGATAAAAAATTGCACAGCTATTGCAAAGTAACAGAAGACCCACTAAAAACAATCTTCAAGAAACATTGTAAATCAAAAAAAAATTTTTGCAAAAAGAAACAATGCCTGGCATTCTACAGCATAATGCTAATCTCTGCACGAAACCATGATTTCCGATTAAATTCGTTCTTGCTATTCAATATCACAAAAAAATCATTGTTTTCATAGCGAAACAGTTTGTCAAAATCAGCATCATCTTTATAGCTAGAGGAAAATAAAATCTTCGTCACCGTAGGCAAGGATCCCTTATTGTTAATCTTATATCGTTAGTTTACATCACAAGCATCTTTGTAAATAGGCGAATTAAATCACAGTTTCGATGCATCGAGAGAAATGAAAGCCATTACATTGGCGAGTCGATGTATGCATTAAATCAACATATTACGATGTATAGCCTAGTCCTGATTGCTTGTAAGGTTGATCATTTATCAAAATATATCTGATAATGAGTACTAATGTAACTCCTTATAAACCATTATTTTATGTTTCCTTAGTTCTCCAATTGGTAGCATAATCTGGACTTGGTACCCCAAATTTCTGAAGACCCTGTTTATTTTAAATTAGGTTTATGCATTTTCTTAAAAAAAAAAAAAGCATATATCTTACTTTAAACTAAAAGAACTTGTAAGAGATCTTTTTTTTCTTCTTTCTTTAATCAAAACTTTTCTGTAAACCTTCTATTTCTTTAAAATCAAAAGATAAGCATTTTTTTATGGCTATGAGGAATAGCTATTGCTGAAGAAAATAAAATATATTTTCTTGAAAAATTATTGCAAATGCTTTCTTCACAAAGAATTTGATAAAAATCTGTTTTTTTTTTTTTTTTTTAAATTGAAATTTGAAAGACTAAAGATAAAGCTTTTTTCATTGTGGAGTAAGAAAAACACAAACTATTTTCGACCAAGAAGAAAACATGACTAGGGTACTTTTCTCCTGGTGTAAGGCTGTAAGGAAAAAAATTGCACGTGCAACTTACAGTCGACTGAAAAAAAAAATCCATATATTCAGTTAATATATTTTCTTTGTGTGATAAAATGTGTAGCCAAGTACATAGATTGTAGCATGCTCTTTAAAATTTAATATTGAAAAAAATGTTTTTCTTCTTTAAAAAAAGATTATTGGCTTAGCACGTAACCAATGTTTTAACATGAAAATTAGCAAATTTTCATGCAAATAAATTTTCCAGTTTTTTTCTTTTGTAAAAAATGATTTAAAAAGATAACTTGGTTTGTTAAAATTTTTCATTAAATCTTATAAAGTAAAATAATAATAAAAGAAATAATTATTTTGTCAGAAGTCGTTACATTCAGTGACTATCACAGTAAATCTGGAATATAGAGTTCCTTAATATTAAATCATGTGATTAAAAAAACTATTTTACATTGATTAAAATATGCACAAATTTTTTTTATCTAATTTAATGACTAAAATATCAAACTCGAACCAAAATTAAAATTTAACTTTATATTAAAAAAAATTCATTTACCTTAGCTTATACCTATCTTCTGTGTTAAACCTTGATCAGGGTACTTTTTTTCTTTCGTTTCGCAACTTTATTGCATTTGTTATTTCGTAACTTGCCTTTGCTTAAAATTTAATATGAAGTGACATCAATTTATAAGATCAATTGAAATTTTTTTAAACATAATTATTAAAATTGCATTTTAATTGATCTTACAAATAATACAAGCTTCAGATTAAAAACAGCTATTGTGCTTTTTAGGGTTAAGTTAACATCTGTCATATTTTTATATAGTGAGAAATTAAATCAAAAGTTATACAGGTCGCTTATTTTCTTTTAACTGTTCACTTTCTGATGTTTTCTTACTATATATAGTTTCTCAATATTTAACTAAAATTGAGAAAGTAATAGAGTAATGTGTTATTTCAGTCTTGATGTTGAAATTGGATACCAAAGAATATATAACACTATGGTTCCACAAATGTTGAAGTTAATTGGATCTGGAAAACTTAGAGGACTCATTTATAATGGTGATGTTGATATGGCATGCAACTTTTTAGGCGATGAATGGTTTGCTAATGAATTGGGATTAAAGGTAATGTTAACACAAATTTATTTAATAACCAATAAACTCTTAAGGTAATTCCCAATATTTAATTTTTTTAAACATTTTAAATCAATTATGTTAGATACTATAAAGTCACTCAACCATATGTTGATTTAAATAAATTACAAATAGCTGTTTTATTACAATCTAGATAGTTTGATGTTAAGTTTCCTTGGAAAATATTTAAATTGAAAAATTAACTGTATGATAAACATATTAGAAACAGGTTTATCGTGTTGTTAGTTTCTCAGCTAGGAACTTCTGAAATTTTTCTGACTCTTTTTCTCTGTTCATTTTGAAATAAAAAACTGTAAAGACTGATATTTGATTTTGTGGCTCCGTCTGGTTAGTAACTAAAATAAACTGGTGGTGTACTATTTATAAAATAAGATTAGAATGGTTTGTTTCTCTATAGCGTTGGATATTTATTATTTCTTTTCTACTGTATTAGTATTTTTTGTTTATATATCATTTTAGTATTTAAAAAAAAAAAAAAAATGTACATTTACAGAGTAGAAATTGTGCTAAATACACACAAATTAAATAGCAAGCATAAAGTTATTAAACTATATACTCAACATTATTTTATTACACTTTATTTGTCCCACATTCATATATGTATGTGTATGAATGTGGGCAGACGAATAGCAATATTTCACTTAAATGTTTGACATTGAGACCAAAGACTGACCAGAGTGCCATCTATTGAGAAAAAAGAAATGTATTTTTGCCATCCGTGGATATTAAAAGTTAGGTTTTTTTCTCTCCATACAGTTCAATCATTGTCACCCTTTAGAATGTTATTCATCTTGTTATACACACATAAATGAATTTCTACTAAATGTAGTTTTAGTCTTATTCTATTTCATTTTATGCATGTTAAATAAACTTTTAATTTGATATAATCAAATCAAAATTAAATACTATTTGTAAATTATTTGACTTATTTCATGGCTATATTGTGAATAAAAGTGATTTTCATGTTTGATAATCTTTTTTTCTCTGAAGGTTTCAAAGAATTATACACCTTGGAAATATAATGATCAAATAGCTGGTTTTGTAAAGTATTATAAGAATCTGTCTTACTTAACTATCAAGGTAATTTTTTTATTCCTATCCAACTAACATAAAGTGACTATTTGACCAGGACAAAAATTCAGCACTTTCAGACTAGAATTTTTTCAGATTAAAATAAATTTTTTCCTTCTTTTTTATATAATATGAAATGGTATCATCAATATTTTCATATATGAATTTCTAATGCTACTATACTTTTAATTGTTTAGCAAAATATGTTTTATTTTTCTCTGATATAAGTGGCATTTTTATGTGTAAGAGATTTTAAATGTACTAACAAAATATTTTACATATTTTTGCTATAATAGAGAGAAGAAATTAAATTTCATGATATAAAAAAAGTTATAAAATCATTACAATAAAAATATTTTTTTTTCAGTATTCCTTATGATTATATTTTATGTTGAGACGTAACAGGTAGATGTGTTTTGGAACTTATTTTTAAAAAAGGTCAAATGTAAACAATAATTTATTTTAAATAACTAAATATTAGCTGTTATATATATGCAAATTTTTCTTGCAATTAATGAAAAAAATTGGAAGTTGTTATGGAGAAATATTCAAAGGAGGACATTGGCCCACATTGCACTGTTCAGCTAACTATGATGATTACGTAGCGAAATAATTTGTGTTCAGATATTTTTAAGCAGTTTAAAAATCATAGTAGTCTTGTTTAAGATTTGTGCCACTTTAAAGGAACATTTTTTCTTCCTTTAATTTTTTATTAAATTTATTTTAATAATATAAATTAAACAAATGTCTTTGTTTTTTGATTACAACTTAATTGTTAATATCACTTTTATTGAAAAAATACTGTGCGTGTACTGTTGTAGTGTATTAATAACTGAAAATGTTGGGAATTGGTATTGCCACTTTTTTTCCCCCACGGCTTTTAACATGCTAACAGTTGTACCAGCCATTAGCAGAAAAACAAAAACTATTAAACAACTTGATAGATTTGCAATTTTAAGCTTAATTAAAAAAAATAGGATAACATTTTATTTCACTTATTTTATGTGTGTGACAATATTAATTCAAAACAAAATGGTTTTCAGTACAGTGTAAATAATTTTTTGCAAAAACTTAGTTTAGAATGCTAAATAGGTTATCACATAAATCAATCCCTAATTTTAATTACACCTGATATATCAGAAATTTGCTAAGTCAAACGCTGAAAAAACTTACATATAAAATTTTCTAAAATTAAAAAATTATGAAGTCTAGAAAATTGTCTCAAGTTTAAACTCTTACAAAAACAGGACATTTCCGTGCTTATCTGTAACAAAATGTGGATTCAAATGTTATTGTAAAATCTTTTAATAGAGTAGAATTTTTTTGAGTGACTGCAGATGAGGATGATGCAGAATCCATTGCGGAGTGGGATTCGTACGACAGCACTGCTGTCATTGAATCCGACGCAGATGTTCTGGAGTCTAAATTTGAAGCTTCATGTTAACTTTTAAAAGTTTTGATTGCATAATATTTTTAGAAATGCTTTTGAATATAAGGTCAAAGCTTCACAAGCACTTGCTCAAAGGGCCAATTATACATTTTGAGGTTTCCTCAAAACTTTTCAACCAGGGTTGGCAAGATTTTGCCACAGGTGAAAAAAAACCATGGTAAATACCGGTAAAAACTGTCCTGGCAAAAACCTATATTTTCCAAGATGAGTGGACAAAAACACATTTTTGATACAAAATTATTCCTAAAATTGAAATATATACTATAAATATAAACAATTACAAAAAAATTAACAAAATTATTATTCCATAATTAAATCATAATGTAATAATATATCCTTTTAGTAGTTTAAAACATTATTGATTGGAAAATTTGTGATTATTCTCTTTTTTCCAGTGAAATGAACTTATTTTAAATTAATGTAACTATAATTTAAAGCATAAAATATCTATCAACATGTGTAGTTAATTATTGTACAAATAATAATTTTTTATAATAAATAATAATATTATACAAATAATAATATTTATTTATTTGTAAAAAAACATTTATTTTAGGATTCTAAAATGAAAAGAGATCAAAAACTTTCAATCTTTTGAAAATTATTACCCTTATATTAATTATTAATATGTTAAAATTTTTTTTTCTTCATGTAATGTATCAAAATTATTATTCCTTATGATTGATTTAAATTTGTTTCAAGTATTTTGTAATAATATTTAATCAGCAATTTAGATAATTTGGATTATGCCGGTTTTTACCAGTTTTTTGCCACTGTCCTGGCAAAAACACCAACCCTGTGTTAGTAATGTGTTCAACACAACAATTATAAACAAAGTTTAAATTATACATGTGATATAATATGCAAAATGTTTGAGAGTTAACTAAACAATAAGTCTATACTATACTTGTTAATCAAAAACATATAACAGTCTGGATAAAGAAGTAAATACATTGATTTTTTATTAGTAAAGTCTATTAGTTTTTTATTAGTATATTTACACAAAAAAATGTGAAAAAAATTATAGTTTTGTTTATTTTATTCTTCTGTAATGTCTATGTAATTAAATTATATTATATTTTAGGGTTCTGGACACATGGTTCCACAAGACAAACCTGGACCAGCTTTCCACATGATATCAAATTTCCTCAGTAACAAACCATTTTAACAATTTTGAATTTATTTGTTGTGGTATGTATTTCTTTTTAATAAAATTGAAAACAGAGCATTAAATTACTTGAATGATATTTTAACTGAAATTTTTATATACTAACAAAAAATTATAAACTTTTAGCTTACTTTATCACTGATCATTTAATATCTCTCATAGTAAAAATTGTCTTTAAAATTTTTAATTAAATGCCTAATCCTGTTTATTTTTAAATTAATTCCATCGATCTAGGTTCTGATGTGGTTATGACAGACTGCTTACAAGAAGTATTAAGATATTTTAAATAAAAATAAGGTTAGATGAAATAATGTGAATTTTACAGTTGTAAATAGACAACTTACTCCAATGTTATTTTTAGTATAGCTGTACTACTATATATACATATTTGTTCTCTACTAAGAGGATTTTATTTTTTTAGATTCCTAAAAATACTGGAAACGGAGCTGTGATTTATTATTTTTTACATATTGTTACTTTTGTAATATAAGATTCATTAAAGAATTTAACAATGCGAAATCTCTGCTTTGTGACTTTCTGTATAGGGTTTATTACACTAAATGAAAAATATAGGTCATTAAAGGTTTGAAAAAGAAAATGCTAATGAAAAGAAAAAAAAATCTAATTGTAGTAGCTAAGAGTATTTTTTAAGCATTAACTAGGATTTCGACGTTATCCAAATTCAATTTATACCTTCAGAAAAAAATGTGCTGTAGTAGACAATTTATCAAAATCTTCATGCCAAATTTTCTGTCGTATTTCCCTTATCTAAGAGTGAGTTTAGTTAGCTTGATGTATCCAAGGTTGCATTGGCAAAAATGTGGTAAATGTCTCAGCAATTTTTAATACTGATAAAGATCTTTTAAATTAGACAATTTTCATAGCCAGTGTTCCTACATTTAAATATCAATTAGCTGTAAAGGGAAAAAAAAGCAACAAAGTTAACAGGTTAAGTAATTGAAAAAACTACATGTTCTATACTTTTCTTTATTTATGTATAAATGCCATTTTCCATTGTTACACATACCTACAAAGATTCTTCATCAAAAGCGAAGCTTTGGGCTCAGTAAAAAAAAAAAATTTACAAGTAAATAAATGAAAATACAGACAAAACACACACAATAAGAACATTTTTTTCAAAATTAAATAAATGCTCCAATGATTCATTATTGGCATTTCAAACAGTTTTTTTTGTTGCTATATACAGTGCCTTAATTCAATATTCAAATTGCACAGATTTCTTTGGAAAATATATCTGCATCAATTACTTACAAGGACTGATTTGATAATTTTCAAAATTATTGTGAAGAGTGAAAGTAAAAATTATTTGACCTTTAATACAGTTCATAATATAATTAATGAATATTTGACTAGATAGGAAAGAGACGTAAACAGATAAAAGAATTTTATAAATATTTTTCATCCAAGTCTCACAATTTAGATTGGTTTCAAACATAAAAGCAAAGTGAAACTCTTATTTTTATGTACATTTCTTTTAAAACAGTTGAAAATAATTTTAAATTCATTTTTATTTCAATTGAAAGAACTTAAATAACTATTTCCTAAATCTATTAAAATGGAAGGAAATTAGATGCGATTTTTGTGCTTTGATAATACAATAAATCTGATATGCAGTACATAAGCTCATATTTAGACATAAAGATTTTGAAGTAAATAAATCAAATTGTGATTTTTTTTTCAAATTTAATTTTGCTATATTTGTGACGTTCAGTACTGAAATTCAAAAATTGGTAATCTAGTAAGCTTCACAATATTGTAAAATGATTAATAATTCTTAATACGAAGTTATTTGATCAGAAAATAAATATCAACATACAATATATATCCAAATTTAAAATGTATTAGTTTAAACATAAAAATAAGATAAACCTCATGCAGTAAACTGATTGAACCGCAATATTTTGAAATAGTATGGTATGACACGCATTTGATTTTAGTAGAAAAAATAATTATTTGGAACAATACTTTTATAATTTACAAAAAACTTCAGTCATCGACACATCCCTATATGCTATTATTTATTCTGTTTCAAATTAAACAAAAATAAACGTTTTTATTAAGGAATAAGATATTTAAATAAATTCTGGTTTTCAAAGATTTTCTTTTGCCAATCTTAAAGAATGAATACTTAAAATGACCATAATACAAAATTAGGTATTTAATAAAAGAATTTTTTATGTCACATTTAAATGAAAATCGTTTGAAAAAATTAAGAAGAATGATTAAAAACAAGTGTTTGACTGACGCAGAATTTTAAACCACACACTTGAATCGTTTTTAGCCTAAAAAACAGACCTGAACACCTTCTATTGTGTTACAGCTACCCTGTTTACAATATAAATGTATCATCAGTTTTAAAGAAAAATAGTAATGAACTAAAATGTCAAACTTAAAGATGCCAACATTTAAAAAGTTTTTTTTTTTTTTTTTTTTTTTTAATGAATGGGATTTTGTACACTTTACTATTTTGTAAAACAAGATTTGAATTCTGATACAGCTGAGTCCACAAATTTGAGCTAAAGCAATTTGAAGCACCATTCATCAAAATGGCTAACCTTACCAAAATAAGAAACAGAACACATTTTCCAAAACCAAGGACATAGCATTATAAATGAAAAATTAAATAAAAATAAGTCAATACAAATTGAATTAATCTTTTAGCTATACTTCTTATATCTCAAAATGTACAAATATGCTTAAAAGAATAAAATATTCAACATTCTTTTTTTTTATTTTTAAAAGAGTCAAAAGAGTTATTTTAAAAAGCAATCAATACTTTTACTGAAAATAAGGAGTTTTCTTTTTTATTTAACAATCAATAAGCTCTCCAAATCTCACAATCTTTTTCTCTTTTTTATTCATTTCTTTTAAAAGCTGAATGAAGACTTATTCATTTTCTTCAAATTATGCTCTATTTATTTAAAATTGATTAATTTTAGAGGAGTCTTTCTTTCAAATAATAATAACAGAAAAATAAAAAAAATCTGGAGATTTTAATACAGAAGTTTGGCACGTTTGCCTCGTGTATATTTTGGAGGAAAAAAAAGAAAAAAAGAAGGGAAGCAATTGCTTACACTTAACATTTTGTAAACCAAGTGAATACACGATATTTTATCTTAATAATGATTATTTTAATATAGTTTTGTAACGTCATTGAATCAATTGTATCATATAAAGCATCAATGAGCAAAATATCACAATAAAAAGAAAGTTTATCAATTAGAATATTCCACAAATATCTATTATTATATAATCAAAATTGTTTACTCTAGAAAATAAAGGCAATATCTGAAATCAAGGTTTGGTAAACTACATGAATATCTTTTAAAAAAAAAATATAATTGGAAGCATGTATGCATTAAAGGATCACAAAAAAACTTAACAGGAAGTGATGGACATTTAAGATAATATCATGAAATCACAAAAGGAAGTCATCAATAGATATTGCCTAGGTATATTTCCTATGAATCCATATAACTTATATTATAGAGTTGTAAAAACAATATATTTCCTTCATTAATACATTACTTCACATTCTGCAATATTTTTAAAAGGAGCAAAATAAAACAAAGGAACAAAGTAATTAGGAAATAAATTCTACCAAGTGTCAGTTATATTAACTCAGATGGCAGGGAACATATTACAAATAAAATATGTTTTGGAGTGGATGTGTAAAGATTCTAATCTAATTGTTAGCTATGCTAAATTCATACCAGAAAAAAAAATATGCAAACATTTTTGAAGTGCATACTTTATCAAGAAAACAAATATTTGAGCATGTTAAGATTTGATTGTGATGCAAAATTTATATTTCAAAATGCAATAAGCTAAATTAATTAATCAATCCATAAAAAAATAAATATTAAAATAAATCCCAGTTTAGAAATTGGAAAATGAATTTTAATAGTTGGCATCTCTGCAATATTTTATAACTTAAAAGTACAATTTATTATCAATAAAATAAATTTTATAATCAATATATATATATAAAATTGTTTGAACTGTACAAGCAGACACTTTAAACTTGTAAATATATGTATATATAGCTAATTGAAGACTTGCCAGCTACACAATACCTTTGTCAGAGTAGCGGTATTCCAGCATATCATCCTCAACTAATATAAGCAGCATGAAAAAGAATTTGCAAATATATTAAACAATATTATTCAAAAACACTTACAAAAAAGCAATGTCACATTTCTTAAAAATACTAGATCTAATGAAAAGCAAAACAAATGAAATATATAAACAAGGTGAATATGCTTTACAAATGAAAACATACTTATTTTTATTTTACTAAACAATTATTTATAATAATGAATGAAAATGATAAAAAGTGAAAATGAATAAAAGCATTTATTTCTAAGCGAAAAATTTGAACATTTCTAACAAAACTCTTGAAACAGGACAAATTTAATGTATTCAAAAGCTAACGTTAATAAAATATTCAATTTGTTAGATGCATGCATCTATCTGAAAACACTACATAGATTATAATACAGAAATTGGAAAATAACAATTTTCATGCACTTCACTCAGATTTGATTAATAGCTTTTATGAGAGATTTCAATGTCTAAATTATAAAAAAGTAAATTTTACTTTTTATTTATTTATTATAATTATTTTAATTGTTATTATAGTTTCATTTCAAATAATACATACTGTTATTGTGGTATCAGTATATCTTTTTATAATTTACATTAGTCTAAGAAGTAGATCTCTAGTCATTTTCTGTTACTTTACTCTAGTTTTCTTTTTTGGTAAGGCATAACATAGAAATAAAAAGACTAAAAACTAATCCTTTTAAGTCTAATGTTCTGAAATTTACTGGCATTCTATTGCCATTTAAAATATTCAATCATAGATTCTTCATGCTATCTTTACAGTCAGTAAGCAAATTTCCTAAATCGACAATGATAGAACTTTGGTTCTAATGCGAGAAATTACGCAATGTAATATTGTTTAGTAATTTCAACAACACACTTGTCTTCAAAACTTTTTGATTAAATATATTAGAAATTTTTTATCACCCAACGCTACACCAATTCATTTTTATTTAATATTGCAACATTTTTGCAAGATCACAGACAAGTTTTATCAGCCATGGGCTCATAAAAATAATTTGAGTATGAGGCTAAACATTAGAAATTTCTAATCTTAAAACAATCTCGTATCATTAAAGTATTTCAAACCACTAAACAATTAAAAGCATATATATGATTAAAATATTTTAAAATAAATTTTCACAGTGCAAAATTAAACACTAAACAACATTAACAAAAAATTCACATGGATTTCCCATAGCAGCACGAAAAGATTGAGAACTACCAGAAATTTCTGGAGGTAATGTTTCCAGCCGAGGCATTGGCATATCTTGTGTGACATGTGTGTTGGCACTACGATCACTACCACTACTACCAGCTCCACAATCTCCAGGATTGGCAATGATTCGACGTATACTCCTCTGGCTGGCTACTTCCGAGTCACTACCTCCTGGGCTTCCAGATTTCCTGTCCTTATCATGTCCGCCATTACTACTGCCACCTATTAAAAAGTATTTAGAATGTAGCAAGGTTAAGACAATTTGAAATTACAAATAGAAACATTACATATATAAGTGTGAAAATCAACAAGTTTAAATACTGTAAAGTAGAAATATTAATAAAATAACTCTTCAATTCACTACTATCCACTTTTATTTCTATACTATTCTGTTCTACTATATGCTAATCAAGAGACAAGTTCTTTAAATTAATGTTACTAAATTGCAGGTTAAACAAACTATTTAAAATATCTTTCAATCACAGTTATAAACAAGAGCTTGTTAACACTATGAAGTATAAGGTGACTTTCTTTTCTCAGTTCAAACTACTTATAACAAATTACTTTGTGTTTATTTATATTTCATTAACATGCTACCAAGATTTGAATTTTTTTTATTAAATTTTTTAAAATTTCAAATTTACTTCTGGTGTCTAAAGTGAATAATTATTCATTTTTAAAAATCAGCCTTGTTGCATATTGTTAGTAGCTTTTCAAAACAAACAATTATTCTAGTTAACAGGGCCTTAAATTTGGGTCATTCTGTGGGGTCAATTGAAAATTGTCATAGCACTCTGAATTGGTAAAAGTTTCAGCATATTTATTAACACACTATATTCACACATATATCTACAGCATTGTTTCTCAACCTTTTTGGTCCTTTGACCAATAAGAAAACAAAAGCAGGGATGAGAGTAGTCAGAAAGTAAAAAAGAGGAAATCCAAGAAGATATATATATATATATGTCTAAACAAAAATTTGACAGAAAAAGTGCGATTTTTAAACTTGTAAACCACGTGATTATAAATCCCGATATGAGGCTTTTAAATCACGTAAATATGAAACTCTACATCGAATTTAAAAAATGCGAAAATACAAATCATGATGCGTAATTTTTAGATCACGATACATAATTTTTAAATCGCGTGATATTACAGCCGCAAAAACGAATCACGACATTGGATTTCAAGCTCGCGTGAATACGAATTGCTACATGGGGTTTTAAAAGCTCGTAAATAAAAATCGCGATGTTGACTTTTTAAATCTCGTAAATAAGAATCGCAATGTACAATATTTAAATCGCCTGAATTAGAATCGCATCGTTCAACTGTTAAATCAGGCAAATACGAAAATCGATGTTTGATAATAAAATCGCGATTTTAAAAATGCATAAATACAAAACACGATATTGGATTTTTAAATCTCGTAAATAAGAATCATAATGTAC
>NC_092208.1:54870764-54958391 GCF_043381705.1 Parasteatoda tepidariorum
TATAAAAAAAAAAACGAAACTTTTAGAGAATCAGAGTTTTTGATAAAAAGGCTGAAATTCGAGAGACAAAAAAAATCTCATCCCTGTATAAAGGCCAACCAGTTTTATCCCAAGGAAATGATTTTTAGAGAAACTTCAGAGGGAGGAATAAGGACTTCAATAATTTCGCTCCGTGGAAAATTAAATTCCTCATAAAAATATTTTAACTTGTGCAAAAAAAAAATTTCAGTGGAAATTAGCGGGAAAAATCTGAAAAAAAAAAGCGGAAATCCGCGAAAGAATCTCATCCCTGCAAAAGACAAGTGAAACATCGCAAATTGTCTACCTACATTTGTTTAGAAATCAAAGGAGATATTTTTCATTTGTTACTAACATGAAGCCAAACTTTTAATTGAAAAACAAATTCATTATTCACATTAATTTTATAGGTAATTTTGATACATCTCAAGGAACCCTCAGGTTTCAGGTTTATGACCATCAGGTTTCAAAACGCTGATGCCCTGTGGCAGAATTTTTTTCGGGTTTTCTGCAACTAACTTCCCTAGAACTAATATTTTACTTTATGATACTTTTAATTACAGCAATTACTAATTTAAGATAACAGAAATGTTGTGTTCATAGAAGAAAGTATAGAACAAAAATTTTTAATTTTAAAAGTAATATTTTTTAATTCTAATATTATAGGAGATATTCTCGCAGTTTATAGGCGGAAAAATGCACTAATTATTTCCTCTTTCGAATTTTGTAAATCATTACACAAATTAAAATTCGTACATAATTTAATGATAAATAATTAAAATTTGCACATAAATTAAAAATCGCAAAATCTGTGCAGTAACTCCCAAAAAAAAGGATCACGAATCATGCGAATAGGACTCTTTAAAAAATAGATACTCAAGTGTGTCACGGGTAAGTCCCTCAAGTGTATGTAAAATATGATGTTCTTCAAAGAAAAAAAAATTCTGCAAAAAAATAAATAAAAGTAAAATAAAAACTAAAAAAAATTTTTTTTGAAAAATTATGCAAAGGAAAACCAAAAAATTTCCCCTTCCCAAATGAAAAATCTTTCAACAAAAAATTTAACGTTCTGCGACAATTCCGCCACGGGGGCTGATGTATAATAATAATCTTGCCACTTACCCGAACCACTGTGAATGCTCCCTTCTCTAACAAAGTTCTTGCAACTACTGTTGTTGTCATTTACGTAATTAAAGGGCATGGGTAAGAATCCTGGATTCTGTGGAATGTAGCTACCAGAATAAGGCAACTGATTTCCCCATGGGGAAGGACCAGAAGGAGGAGGCAAAGGTCCCAAAGTGTCACGATCAGCTTCACTCACAGAATCATCTTCATTTAGTTTCAGTGATGCAATATCTGGTTAAAAAAAGAACAACTATTAACAAATGCTATAAAAACAAATATAATTTATAATGTTATAGAAACATGTCCAAGATACATTCTGGTATTAAGCATTTCCAAATTTATAAAGATTTCGGAGAGTGACAGTACTTTTTTCGATCATGCATATGTAACATAATTAAGAACTTAACTGAAAGCACAAGAAATAAATCTTAACTATTTAACTGAAATGCTTTCTGGATAAGTTTGTGATCTTGGGAAGAAATAAAGTGACTGACATTTTTAAGCTCATGAGATAATCAAGATTGAAATCCTATCTTTTTTTGTGCGGAATTTTTTTACTAGTTCACAGCTTCTAAATTAATCAGAGTTTAAGATAAAAATATACATTGAGAGAGTAGCAAATTCGTCTACACATCAACTTTGTAAAAATTGACATTTGCATCATATTTCTCAAGCACTAATACAAGTATATATGCCATACCCAACTCTTTAGTGAATAACATTGGACAAAATGATTTACTGTCTGTTAAAGCGATTAAGTCCTATCCATAACTGATTCCCAGTCAACATTTTCTGTAAGTTCCGTGTTGAAACACTTTTTAAAATATAACAATCTGCAAGAAATTAACCCCTTAACTGCCGCGGGCGTATATATACGTCTCGGCCAGACGAAGCGTTAACTGCCGCAGGCGTATATATACGCTTTCCCGAAGTACGATGCTTTGCATTGCGCTGCTATAAATAGAACTACACCCCCTATTTCAGAATGCAGTAAAATGGCCTTGGAAGTGTTTGCTTCGCGATTGTATTACTAATTTCGGAGGAGGGGGAATGGGAAAAGGATGTTATGGAAAAGTGATATCGTATTAATCGCTTGTGTGTATTTATTTGAGTAAGATCGGGTTTATTCTTTTTTCGCTTTTGTTTCCCGTATGTATTTGGTGCTTTTTATTCTTTCCATCAACGTCTTCAAAGAAAAATGCATCGCGAAAATGTGCTGTTTGTTCAAGAAAAAAAATTCGTCGTGAATCCCGCTATCAGTGCGATGAATGTGATGTTGGTTTATGTGTCCAACCATGTTTCAGGATTTATCATACAACAGCTAAGTTTTAACATCTTTTATATTGTATTTTTATTATTTAATTTAAATTTTGTATTTTCTTTCTTTCCTTTTTCTTGTCTTGTAAAATTAAACTGTTTTTAAATTGCAAAGCGTGCATCATTTTCCCCCACCAAAACACCGTGTAAGAAAGTGCACTTGAGCGAAAAACGGTGGCACTGGGGAGTGAATCACGTTAATTTTACTCGGCAGTTAAGGGGTTAAGAACTACTTGTTTTTTAATCCAAACCCTTTTTTAGCAACCACTAATATTAAAACAAAAGTACATTTTTCACTTATTCACTATCTACAATCACAATTTGTTGTCTCACTTATATTTGCAACTGAAATTTGTGGCGGTAGAAAAGGCCCATCAGTTAAAAGGAAAAAATAATAAAAATTGAAAAGTTAAAGAAATAATACCTCGATATATATGAATATAAACATTGACTTACTAGAAGTTATATCTCCGAAGGTATAATAACATTGTTCAGAGAATGTTATTTTATTAACAGTATGACGAATGTAACCAGCTTTTAATAGAAGAGTAGCATATTTTTTTGCATCTTTTCGATCTTGAAAACCTTGGACGTGAGTAAACAGCCAGTCAACAACATCAGCACCTATAAAATTCAACAAAAAGCTATTTTAACATCATAAAAAATAACTATCATTCAAGTGGTCCAGTTTCATTTCTGGTATTTACAAAAAGGAGTTTTTAATAAGATTTTGCAATTAATATTTATTTAAAAAAAAGAAACATGGACTTCTTAGAGATGCAGCTTTAATTTTTATTGAATTAATCAGACCATTAATTTCACATAACTTTTGAGAAAGAATAAAAAGCAACATCATTGCACGAACCGTTTCATTAATTTATATAACTTTTATGATTGTCAAATATAATTTTATTAGTTTATTCTGTAAAAACATTTGTAAATTCTTGTTTATTATGTACAAAGCGTACTGGCTTTAAATTAAATTATTTCATTCAAATGAGACCAATTTGAAGTTTGGGAGATGATAATTGATAGATTTTTAAAGAATTTAAAAAACATTTTTTCGATAGCAATCAAACAGAATTTTTTTTTTTTGGCTAAACAGTGAAATTCTAAATATAACATACAAATTTATAAACATTCATAAAAATAATACACTTATTATTAGTAAATCTGAAATATTTTACTAAACATAATTTTTAACTTTGCTTACCAATAAATGAGTTAGGGATAAGAAGTTTCAGCCACATACGATCTTTAACTTCTAATCCAGATTCTGGATTTGTCATAGCTTTAACAATTGATAACATATCAGATTCCACAGTCAAAGAATTTTCTTGAAATGGTCCTGCATTGCAAAATTATCATTTAGACAATTATAATTAAAGATTAGTAAAAAGCAGATGGAAAAACTGGTTTTAATAACTCACTATCTGATTCTGGTATGGAGCTTGTAATTGATGAACTTGTTGATGTCAGAGTACTAACTGAGGGAGGCCGCAGTGGATAATCAGCAGCTATAAATAAAAGGTTAATTTTAGAAACATGCTAAAAAAACAAATTGCAACAAAATTTTGAATTTTATAACAATCATTGAACAGTTGACCCAACTAAGGGTTTAAGACTACCAATGTTCAACTCCGTAGCCTTGTAATTTTGAGCCAGATCAAGAAGACAAAGCAACTCCTGGATCAAGTATTGGGAGAAATTTGCCTTTATGGAGGACTTTTTGATGGAACTAACCCACATTTGCGTTACATGGATAAGAAAATCATGAAAAACCTCCCACGGTTGGCTTGACGACAACATGACTCTAACCCATGACCCGTCTACCACCGAGGATATTTTACGCTAGCACTGTGGTCAGTGCCTGCCGTGTGTGGAAATTCAAATCAACAAGTCATTGCTGGGATTGAACCCCGATTCACCTCACGGTGAGGAGAGTGCTCTGTCCCCTGAATGACTACGGCTCAATATTTTGAATTGAAATTATAACTTATTTTATGCTTATATGATGCGGTACACAATAACAACTAACTTGTTTACTAATAATAGTATGTCCTTCTTAGGCACTAAAGCTGGTTACCGGCCAAGGCCGCCTAAGTCAGTTTTATCCCATTAGATCTATTTGATGCTATATATTTCTCCAACTATCAACAACCAAGTCCTTTAACTGCTTCTCTAGTTTACCCAACCATCTTGTTCTAGGTCTTTTTCTTTTTCCCTCTGGTGTTTGGAAGGTTATTTTTTTAACAGGATTTTCATTGCCGTATCGAAATACATTTCCTAGCCACCTTATTAAAGAAATCTTGATCATTTTTACCATGTAAGGTTCTCTGTATTTTGATTGTAATTCATGGTTGTAACGAGTTCTTCGGATTCCGTTTTCTCTTACTGCATCAAAAATTTTATAATTATTTAATTTTAATAAAATAAATATTTTTCTCTCAAAATGTCATCAGTTTCTCTTTGTCTGCTTCCTTAATTGCCTATCAATTGCTGCCATATGAAATTTTTGGTTTCACTAGCGTGTTGTACAACTGTATTTTTCCCCACAACTTAAGCATTTGGTTTTATTAGAGCTTTAGATATTTTATTGGACTGAGATAGAATAAGATGGGAGTAAAACAAAACATAAATCTTACTGCCTCAAAACTTTGTGTTCTAGAAAACTGTGAAAATATTCCTTGATTATACACAGGAGTATTCTCATTAGATAAAATTACTCCAAAATATAATCACCTCTATTGTTTTTTTTCTTCATTTCAATGAAAATAGTGATAAGATTGCATATAAAGTAATTTAAACAATAAAATAAAAGTTAATATTTTGAGGAAACAGAAGCCCCTTCATTATTACCTTAAAAATAATCATAAGAGTTGATATTAAGACATTTAAAAATGATGCACCAGAAGATAATTTTTTCACTTGAGTCAGTGTTGTATTATTAATTTTTTTTAAAAAAATAATGTCAATGAATAATTTACAGTTTATCTTTTAAGTACCTACTTAAATAGTTTTTATGTAAAAATAAATGTCTACCACTTATTTTTACATAATTATTTAAACTAAAATATTTTGGCTTAAAAACAATTATATTTTTTCTTACATGTATAAAGCAAATCTTTAAAAAAAAAAATGGGGAATGGTAATTAACTTTTTCAGCTTATTCAGAAAAGGGATTTAATATGCAGGCAACAATTTTAAGAGAAAATTTTGTCCCTTATCACGACTTAAAAGAATACAAAAATTATTCAGAGGAAAATAAATACTTTTTTTTAAAGAGTAACCCTTCTAAAAGAGGATCAGTATAGGGGAAAAAAACTTGATTTTGCTCCAATTAATCATTATAAATAATTAGAAATAGTAAAGAACACAATATAAATATTATAATATATATATATAGACATAAATTTCTTGAACACAACGGGAAAGAAAGTCTTAATTAATCTCTTGAGCTGGCAATGAAGAATTTAAATATAAGTGTATAAGCGGTCATAAGAATTAAATTTCTTTTCTCGTGTGGATAACAGAAGTTGAAACAAACTCAGCTATAAGTTGGGAAGAATTGAAAGGTAAAACGAAAATAATTTATTTCAACAAAGTGTTTTACATAATGTTTTTATCATACTTATGCAGGTTCAAACATAATTTAGAGCTACATTTTAATAGATTAACCAGATTTCAGACATGAACAATTTTATGTTGCCCTCTCAAGAGTTTGGTCATTTGACAGTTTTACTCTAATAGCTTCAAGTCCGGAAATTTATAACAGTGTTTTTAAAAAAATCTTTAAAAGGCATTGTTATTTAAAAGCATAATGTTTAATTTCTGCAAATTTTTCCATTGCTTGCCATTTTTTTCCAATTAAAAATTGTTTTATTTGAACAACTTGAGAAATCTTTTTTTATTTTTTAAAGAAGAATTAGTTTTAGAGATTTTAATTACTGATCTAAATTCTTCAGATTTTTTGCTAAAACATATTCAAAATGGGTTTGGGTATAACTTAGGAGTAAGCAAGGTTTGCAGAGCAAACCAAATAAGAATGCAGAGAAATCTTCGTGGGTTGGGTACCAGTCGTGAGAAGCCTTCTAGAATAATATATATTTTAAACATTTTATTCCACATAAGTCAACAAATGAATGTGGTTTAAATCCAAATTCTTTGGCTTGTGGCATATACAATCGGATTTGACTGACTGATCTCTTATAACATTTGTAAAAACAGCAGTTTAAAATAAAACTTTATCAATGTTTGATTACTAGATTAAAAAAAAAAATCAAAGTAATAATAATAATGAGGAAAATATGTAAATTTACCTCTAGTTGCTTCAATATGAGCAACCCAAGCACCAGGATCAATTGGACGAACTGGTTCTGTTCTTGGTATTGTAAAATAACCAGTAGGATTTGGATCCCAACATTTAGCTACCACAAGTTTTATAGGACTAAAGGGGGAAAAAAGAATAAAAATGCAAAAAATATAGATAAAAAGAATGCATGTGAATAAAAATATAATATAATAAACTAAAATAATTATTACATGTACTGTGTATAAGCCAACTTTCCAAACTCCACACATTTTACGAAAATCAGAGTAATAAAGTTAAATATTCATTAGTTGTGAAATATTGATGCATTATAAACAAGATAGATACGAATAACTCTATTAATTTACCTTTTCAAAGACTATTTCTAATACATTGTATACAATTTATTTTGAATTTTCTCTATATTTCAATAAATATTTGCAGAAAATGATTTTTGGTTGTGTAAGCCAATTTATTTGATTTATATTTTGTTAGACACATTTTAAAAACAGAATGGGTCTTTGAAGTGACTAATTACGAGGGATGCCAGTTTTTCGCTACCATTTGAGTAACAGCACAATAACACTATTAGTTTCTCCTTCCACAATTTACTGCAATGACAATATTCACCTTTCACTTCACATAACTTTTCTGGAAGGTAAAAAAAAAAATAAACTGGTCTTATGACCATAATTTTTTTAAAAGTAAAGATGGTAATACCTCATTCCTCCAGCATCACTTCATCATTGCTTGCTGATAACTTGCATACTGAGCGATATGATAAATTATGTTACTTTTTCAATTTATCAATTCAATCATATAATGCTATAAATCTTTCCATGGAAGAATGTGCTTCAATAAAACATTCAACCAAAAAAATTTTTAAATTCTGCATATAAGGGAGAAGTTTATATATTTAACTTTTTTAGCATCTTTTCCTAAAATGTTTATTTTGTATGTGTGACTACTAGCATTACATGAGAATTATGATCTAAGAGTTGGGAGAAAGAATATTCAAAATGTCAGTATTTCAGAGAAATAGTATTAGAGGGTGTTTTAAATATCATGATTTTTTTTTCAGTATTGATATACGAAATAAAAAAGGTGACTAAGAAAAAAACAAAAAACAATAAAAGCGAGAAATATACATTCATGAGTAACTTTACATGAGTTCTACTGCATGTATATCAAAAAGTTCAAAACTTAGTAAAAAAGTATGGTCTCATAAGATTTTTTACCCAGGCTTTTGTACAGCTTCTCTCAAAACTCTAACTGCATCATCGTTACTCATATTTTCAAAATTTATATCGTTTACTTGAAGTATCATATCTCCAGGCTCAATTCTTCCATCCAGTGCAACAGCTCCACTGAAAATTAAGTATTGTTTAATGAAAGTTCTACTGCAAAAGATTTTTTTATGAATAATTTCATAAAAATGGCATCAGAAACCTCACCCTTTCATTATTGAGCCAACATAAATGCCACCATCACCACCTTTGTTTGATTGTCCAACGATACTAATACCAAGGAAATTTACAGTGTCTGAAAAAATAAATTGCAAATTTAATCACTTACATTACGTTTATACACAACTATAAATCAACAATATTATATATTTGAAAATTTTATAAATCTTATAAAAATACATTCATATAAGTATATTAATTTTAAACTAATAGGTATAGTTAAGGCATTCATAAAGTTATAAATATGTTCATAATATAGATTTATGTCAGTATTTTAAGATAAATAGTAACTTCTTACCTAGATTTAAGGTAACAGTTATAATATTCAAGGACATAGTTGAATCAGTGATGCTGCTGATGGATGAGGTCTGCAAAATATATTTTAAAAAGCCCAATGATGTTACAAATATTAAAATGTTATAAAAAAAAAAGTAAAGAAAGAATTAGGTCTAATAAAAAACCTTTTAATTGTTGCTTCATAATAAAAACAATGATACAAATCAGTTTTTTTAAAAAAACAAATAGCTAAATAGAAAACAAAACAAAAATCGATCCTCATTTTTGAAAGAAAATTTTAACACCAGAAAATTCGATAAATTTTTTTACATAATCATATTTATTAGAAAAATGTGATGATAAAAGAATAACATTCATTATAAATGTCTTTTTCCATTTTTTAATAAAAAAAAAAGGAAAAAAAAAAGAGAAACAGAAAATGAAATGTTTTTATTTTTTAAAATAAATCTTTAATGTGATAAAAGAAATTCACAGCTTTTTTGTTACCAGCTATCTGTCTTCCGCACTGGTAAAAAGTAACAATAAAAGAATAAAATCTATTATAAAATGTTCCATTAAAATGCCATGCTATATTAATAATAATAATAAAAAAAAATTAAAAAAAAAAAAACAGTAAAAATGAAACAACGAAATCTTTTTCTCAATTCTTAAAACAAAAGTGTTGAATATAATATGTTAGCCTAAATAAAATAATCAAGTTTTATTTCTTAAAATCTCGCTCCCTTCCAGAACAATTCCCTACTTCAAAAAAGTTTTCTCACTGCATTATCTATTTAGAAATCAATTAATTTTGGTTTTTTATTGTTTTCTTATAAATGTTGAACTCTTGTATTAGATGTATAAAAACTCTCGCCATTCTTGTTATGTTTCGATAAAGTTGCTTAAGTTACGCCAATAAGAGCATATTGTTTAGTCTACATAGAAATTGTGGCATTTCTCACCAAAAAAGTTCTCCCTAAATAATTTGAAAAATGTTGGTAGTAATTATATTGCCACAAGCTCCTTCAATTGTACTAAATCTAGTTACACCACTTCAGCATGGTGCAGCAAAGAAATTATTTTTTTGACATGTTCCAAGATAATTCACAATGTAGCAGAAATTTTTGAATAAAGCATAAAGAAATTTTACTCTTATATTATAGCACTTTTCAAATTGTTAAAATTTTCAAACAAGTTTGGGTTCATTATCAGTAATTTAAAAGTAACATGCATTAAATTAAAATGGAGTACATAAGTAAATTATGAACTTTTGATTTATTGTGAAAGTGCCCTAATACATTTTGATGAGGAGTTTACTTCCTTTTCGTCATATTCTGATCTTATAAACTAGTAGTTCTATTAACAATTTTTATAATTGAAAAAGACATATTTTAAAATTTTCAATAGTAAGAAATCTGGTTAAGTTTTTAGCAACTATGGTTTTACATCTTTTATAATCATTGAGATTCTTTAAAATAATGGCAGTAAATGTGATTTTTACATTTTACACTACGGTTAACACATTTTAAGAACATTTAAAAAATATTTCAAATATGGCATTTAACCTTTGATCTATGAGCATATTTAGAAAAAAATAGTTTGAAAATTCAAAAACCACTGTTTATAATATACTTCATGCAAATACTATACATGTACATTTCAAACTATGAGGTCAATCAGTTTTTAAATTATGTAAGTTGAACAATTATAATTTATTTACAAACAGAAATAAAAATTTGTCAATCAGTCAAAATTATTTTGAAGCAGCTTTTTCTAACAAAGTTATAGAAATAGTGTCTTATAGAAATATTTTAAGACTATAATTTTCTACAAGAGCATTTTTTACAGTTAAAATATGCTCAAATTTAATATTAAAACTTTCTTTCCAAATAACTTGCAACTAAATTTGAAAATTTTTCATAAGAAATAAGACTTTTAAAACTCATACATGGTAGTAATAATTTTCATCATTAAGGTTAAGATTTTTACTTTTTATACTATATTTTTTTTAAAAAATAGTCATTATTTTTATTTTGATATAAGTCAATATAAAAAATATTTTAATGCATCTAAATTAATAATGTTACATTACCCGACTCATAGGAGGCATTCTATGCCTACGCCGCCTTCTTCGATGTCTAGGATGAATTCGAGAAACACTACTTTCTTCTGTAGTAGTAGATATTCTAAAAATAACAAAAAATAAGTATAATTTATTAAAAAAATCTTTAATTATATGCCTTTAAATTTTCTTTAGTAATAAATACATATCTTTGTAATACTGTTTAATACAATACAAAATAAATTAATAGATTATATTGGTTTGAGAGCAAATTTTAGTGTTAAATTTTAAGTTTCAAAAAATAAATAAAAAATATGAAATAAAGACAAATATAAATTAAATTAAATAAAAATATTTATATACAGACAACTCCAAAAAAATATTCTATGAATAATTCAAAATTTAAGTAGTAATTTAAATATACACTACAAAGTAAAAATTGCTTACACAAGTAATAAATAGATTTAAAAGGCTGTAGCATTTATTAAAAAGTAAATTAAAACTATTTAAACATGCTTTTGCATACATATTAATTTCTTAAATATTTCCAGAATTTTTTTTCTTAACAAAGAAATTTAATTATTAACATATAAAAATGATTTTCTTTTTTTAATGTTTAAGCATCTGGTACATTTGATATGAGACTAAAGTGCATCATAAAACAAAAAAATTCAATTATAACAGTGAAATAATACCTGCTAGTTGTTTCCTCTTCAGAATCTAAAAAACTAGTACTCTCTATATCACTGGTCATCATTGAGGAAGACTCATACCCATGACCACTTCTATGTCTAGGATGAGCATGGGGGTGATTAGATTTGCTATGGCCATTGATTCTAGTTGATGGGCATCCACATGGAACTAAAAGAAACACATTAGATTGAAACACTTGAGAGACACAGATTTTTTGCTTCAGTGATTTCGGATTAGCCAAAGGAAATTGTGCAATTAGTATCTTAATTTACCAATCTAAACATTACCATACACTATTATTAATATTTTAATTTAAAACGAAAATTAACCATTAACTAATATCAAAATATATGAATTTTAGTAAAATGAAAAATATACATATTGAAAAGGAATAAATAGATGGAAATTAAAAATAATTAGTTAAACATTTCTTTTTTAGCACTACAAATACATAAGGAATTTTCACTAAATTATTAATAAACATTATTTAATCTTTAAAGACATAGTTTAAGAATTATTAATGGCCCCAATTCCTTGTTAATTGCCTTAAAAATAAATCTCAAACTTGAACATAATCCCTCATTTATATATCAGGAAAAACTCAGCATAACTTTAAAAAAATTATGTGAACACAAAGAAATTGATCATGGAAATATACAGAAGAAGGGAATAAATACTAACAGTTTTCTTAATTTCTTTAAAAATACATAATTTCCATAAAAAGTGTCCAAATGTTTAAATGATATTTCAATATTTTATGGAACTTTTCAAGATTTTTCAATAAAATATATTTTTTACTTCATGATATTTTTAAAAAACAGCTCAATTGTTTAAAAGTTTCCCTAGAGATGCACAAGGTTGTTTACAAGTACTTCTATAAGAGGAACATATGAACATGATAAAAAAAAAAATATATATGTTTAAAATAAAAAAATCTTTAACACAGAGATAAGGAAATAGTGAATTTAACACAAAGATATTGAAGCCAACACTATAAATGTAAGTTGTGCACCATTCTCACTAAATATTTAGTAACTTATTCTAATTTGCTTCAGTAAATTTTAATGAAAATTCAATGCACATTATATTAATCTAATTTAGCAGTACAAGACAGTAAAGAGACTACTTATGATGTATTTCCAAATACAGATGGTTATGACAATATCATTTTGCTGAATTTAAGTCATGACAAAAAACATTGGTACAGTAAAACAATGCAGAACTGTAATAGCTTGAAGAAATAACTTTAGAAACAAGCAATTGAGAAGAAGAACTTTAGAAACGAGCTGTTACAAATATAATCTCTTTGAATTATCACTGTATTATAATTTTCAGGAGAGCTGTATTATCTTTTTTTTCTCTACCTGATCTGTAACAATTTCAGCAAGAAAGCTATACTGAGAAAAACTTTTATGAAGAGGACCAAAAGCTTAACATAGAAAAGCTTGATCTTACGTTTTCAATGGTATAAGAGTGATATCATTGTTGTTGCAGAGTTAGGAACTTCACAAATTAAAATTCTTTTCATCTGGTATTAGTTGTTAGCCAATCATAAGAATGAACCATTATATATCACTTACACTAGTGAGTGTAACTAATGTAAAAAAAGAAGGAAGGTTAATAAAAATACTATGGGGGGGGGGGAGGCTCATGTTTACTGTCCACACCAGCCCCAGATGCTCCGATCACGAAACAATCTCTATTTAAGAAATTTTCCATTTTAGATCAATCTACTGCTTTTAACTAATCTAGAGTACAAAACATGAAATCAAAACAAGGCAAGTTACTAAAAGTTATCAAAATAAAAAAGTATGACTAAAATTTTTTTTTACCATGATCATCATGAAAGTGCTTGTCCCTGTGCTTGATGGGGCGATGCATGTGAGAATGGAGATCTAAATAAATGAATAAAAAATTTATTTAATGCTCTTCTGAAAATCAAAAGAAAGCTTATATTTTGAAATAGAAAAGTTTTACCTTTTCTGGAACTAATGACGGACTCAGTTTCTGTACACGTATCCCCTAAGTCTCGATGGTCTATTACAGGAGCACTGAAAAAATTTATTCACTTAGAACATTTTTAAAGTCAAACGATTTCCCAATTATCTGAGAGCTAGAGTTCATTTTTAATTTGGAAAAAAAAAAAAAAAAAAAAAAAAAAAAAAAAAAAAAAAAAAAAAAANAAAAAAAAAAAAAAAAAAAAAAAAAAAAAAAAAAAAAAAAAAAAAAATAGCACAGGAAAAATGAGAAATATTAAAAATATAAGATTATTGAAAGAAATTTGTAACTTCTAATTATTTTTTGCTTAAATGCAAATAAATAACAGTCCCAGATATAATAATCTTTTATAATTTCCCAGAAAAAGAAACTATATTAAGTTGAAAAGTTATTAAAGCACTATATTAATTTGTTTCACAAAATAGAAGTTTAATTTAAAGCAAAGGATAATGCAATAAAATTTTTCTTTTATCTCTTCTGTACCAAAACACTCAAGAAATGACAAACTGAAGTCAATAAAATTAGAATCTTATCATTATTAACAGTGTGATAATAGAGCAATCAGTTTCTTTATTATTTGCTTTTAACTTTTACTACTTTTTTAATTACTTTTTATTGTTTTCGTAGCAGGGAAAAATTGTGTTTTCTTTTCCCTTCCTTGTTTTCCTACAAAACAAAATTATGGAAACTGGTTCAGTTTGTGCAACACATGCAAGATCATCAAATGTTTAATATCAATCTTTTCAAAGAGTCGATAAATAAATAAAGCATAGAAAACAGTGCTTTGACATGCCAGCTTGTGCATTCTAACATGTTAAATATTCCTAAAATCATAAAGGACGCCCAAGAAATAAGATGTGACACGTCCTCTTATGGGACAAAAAATTTCTTATTCTATTTTAATCAATATATGAAACATTTTTAATGTGAATATTAATGGACAGAAATTGAAAATTCATATTTTAAATAGTAACTCACTTTTTATAAGAAGGGCCCAGAAACATGGAATTCCTGAATTTCAAGCGAATCCAAAACTTACGAATTTCAACGCAAAATTTTTGATTTATTTAAATATTTTTTTGACCAGGAGATTTAAATGTAATTGTAAACAAATAATAACAATAAAACAGTAATTCCTAAAGGAAGTGAATTTTCATCACACATATTTTCTGGAGTTAAATGGAATCAAACACCAGCTTAAAACATTTAAAATGCTATTTTATTTAACACTTACTGATAAAAAAAATAAATGAAAAAAAACCCACTTATTTCAGAGCATTCTCTTCAAAAACAATATTTACATGCATTTTATAGAAACAAACAATAATTTTTATAACTACTCCCTAGGGATAAAGGGAGAGTAGAAAACTTTGACTGTAGGAAGTTCTTTTAAATACATTATTGTAAGAAAACAATTGGACTACATAGAATAGTTATGTTTCAAAATGTATCTATACGGATCCAAAGTTAGAAGTATTATAAATGCAATTTAAGTTTCACTAAAATAAAACTAAAAGATTTTCAAAGCAAAAAAAATTTTTTTTTACTTAGCTCAACTAAAATAGACAAAAATATTTCAATTTTATATAAATATTTTAATAATAATTAAAATATCTTTAAATCAGAAAATAATAAGGATAAGTCAGATTTTAAAATTAACAATTAATTTATTAAATCAATCAATTAGGCAATATCAATTAGAAATTAACTTACTGAAAAGAGGGAGGACGACTGTCCCCTATTCCAACTGTTCTTTCAAGTGGTAATCTTAATTCTGATCTTTGAGACATAGTGTCAGTACACTGAGACGTACTATCAGATAAACTACTCCCTTCTGCAGTAACCAACTGAAACAAATTTTTTTATTTTTTATTATGGTAATAACATTAAAAAAATACGAAATAAGAGTTTGAGGTTAATATATTTACCCAGGATACAACTCGTCCCCCACAACATGGCAACTTTGCATTTTCATCGCTGATTTCCTCCTTCACAACACTGGAATCATAATATTTGTCATAATGCAGTATTAGTTTAAAAATGTCAAGCATTAATTATTACGCATTTTTTTGTTAAATTACAAGATAGTAAACTTCTGGCAAGATTTGTTATTGCATAACTATTTTGCCATAGTTTTCAAAGTAATAGAAATCTTTTGTTGAGGCATAATTAAAAAACAAAGTTTGAGTTATTGCTGTAATAGGAAGCATTGATAATGAACAATAACCATTGACTTCTTGAAAAAATTAGATACTAAAAAAAATAGATAAATGCTCTTCGTAATTTACAAAAGCTCCAGTACTTCAATAGCTGGCACAAAAATCTATAGAATATGTTGCATTTATGTTATCGGAATGAGCTAAAATAATTTCACTTTCTCAGAAAGTAATTCATATATTAAACTTTAACACAGCATATAATATTGATAAGCTGACGCTAAATGAAAATGTACATAATAATTCATAATTACAGGGCTGCCACAGAAGAAAATGAACAAAATAGTTGTTTTCAGTACACTAAAGCATGAAAATAGCTGTCGAAAACTATGAAAATAGTTGCCTAAATAAGAAATTTTTCTCTGAAAAATATGACTAAAATTTTATTAAATCACTTAATTATCATATACTATATCCATTTGGTCAAGTTGGTGGCCAATAGGATACTTTTTACATAAAAGCCAAAAATAATTGCAAATAGCCACATTTTAGTCGCCTGTGGCAATTGTGATATTTAGTTCAAATCACAAATTCCCGATTTTTTGAGGCTAGTTCTCTTTAAACTACCAATTGAATCAATTTTAAAGTAGGAAAAAAGTTGAAATCAAATCTGTATATTAAAAGATTTTAAAGTCCTCCTTTCCCCTATTTTTTGTTCTAAGAATAGAAAAAAAAATGAACTAAAAATATCTGACATAAAATAACTATTTACCCAAAATCATCATCCATGGATTTAAAGAAGAACTTATAATTTGGTCTATTTAACACATTTTTGAAGTCACCCAATGTAACTCGGTCAGGAGGCACAGATAACTTCACTAAATATGGAGTATCTTCATCATCAATATGATAGATAATCTTAGTCTCCTCTGCCATAGTGAATAAGCTTCTAAAAATGTAAAATAAAGGTTAAAATAGTTACAAGAAATTAATTACTAAATTTGAAACAAAGTTCACTAAAGTTTTTATACTAAAATCAAGTTAATTATTCTTACACTAACATAAAATCCATCTCTTGAAACTTCTGAAATCATTTGTATTTATTGGTTCAATTTATTATTATTGATTACATTTACTATGATGAACTATATATTAACTGAATTTCTTAGAATGGAGTGAAACAAAAAGTAAATAATTAATAGATCAGCATTAACATCAAATAATCATGTACCAAACTTGAAGACGTATGTATGACACACGATAATTGGAGAAAAAAAAATTTTAAATTTTTTTTTGTAATTATTCATTGCTCTTCTTTGTGAGTTTACATTAAATAATAAAATTTTTAGAAGTTTACTTCAACAAAAGAAAGATGAACTATAGTTATTATCATTCTGCGATGGAAATGATGCTGCCGATTACGTCTAACTCAAGATTGTCAAAATTTACCACTATCAAGCAATTTACTCAGACATTTGGCACATTGGATCGCAATTTAATTTTTATGTCTACAGAAACACATTTCAAAACAGTAACCATAAAAAAATCAAATATATAGCTTCAGATAATTTTTAAACTACTAATGTGGCGACATTCCCTCACATTGCTTACTTAACATTTTGAGACAACATCGATCAGATAAATAAAGAATATGCAATACATCTTAGTATGGAGTATAAAATCATCTGCTACACCTAAGAAAGGTATGGAGATCTCCACTAAATGGGTTGAAGGCTCTGTATGGCCAATTCACAAAAAAGATAAACTAGAATAAGAAAATTACAGAGGCATTACCTTACCGAAGATCACATTTAAAATATTCTCCAACATCTTATCCAATTGTCTTATGTCACAGAAATTATTGGATCACACCAATGTGAATTTATGAGAGGAAGATCCACTTTAGATCAAATACACACGTTTAGATTTTTTTGATTAATTTATACAGATTCTGGTGCATGTCGATGTCACTAAACAACATTGGTGGAACAAAACAGAATATAATTGAAACCTTTGCTCCTCTTGAGAAAGTCACTATAGACTTAACAATCAACGAAACAAAATATTTCAATCTCAATCATTGTAGCATAATGTATAAGATGGCTTGGACACTTACAAAGATTAAAAAGTCCCAAATACAGTAGGGAACTGATTATCCGGAACGATCGGGACCATCGCTATTCCAGATAACTGATCTTTCCGGTTTTCTGAATCGCTACAAAAAGCCGTTTTTTTTTACTGTTAAACCCAACTAAAAAAAACAAAATTTGGAAATAATCTTAAAAAGAAGAAAAAACGATGAAGTAACACACTAATGATTATTTCCAAAATGATGGTAAGGTTAACATCTTTCAAAATAGAAAGAAAAATCCTATGAGAAAAAAGATTATTTATTTATTTTTTTTTAAAAATGGCGGGAAAATTTATCGAATTTCGTTTCGGTTTTCTGATTTCCGGATAACGGGTTCTGTACTGTACTGTTAGAAAACTGATTTTTAGCACCAGGAAAAGAGGTCACCCAACCATGAGGTGGTTGAACAAAGTAGAAAAAAAATCTTGGTGTGTTAGGTATCAGAAGTAGGCGGACAGTAGCCTCTTTTTAGATATAGGCAGCGATTGTGGAAGCTGACTAGGACGGCCTTTGCCAGTTCCAGGCTATAGCAGATGCTCCTTGCAGATTGCAGAGCAACTTGCTCCGGTTTGTAAAAAATATATATATTCTAGTGGTTACAAAGTATGAGTTATTTTTAGTTCAGTATTTTTCATTTTAAGTTATTTTATTCACCACTACATATCAAAATATATGAAGGGCAACTTTAGTGCAATTATTTCATGTTGACAGTTTTAAAGATCAGGCGTAATGATCCTTATTCGAAAGTTTTACTATTTAATTCACAACCAATTTATTAAGTTTTTTGAAGAGAATGGAACAGTTGGAAGCCCTACTACAATGCCAAAAGGAGAAGCAATAAAATTCTGTTTCAGAGCGGTAAGCTAGCAAACAGCACTGGTGTTATATTTTAAAAAAAAAAAAAAAAATAGTCCATAATTTAATTTATAACAGTGCTTTATGTTAAAACACATGAGAAATATTTATTTTTTAAATGTCTCCCCCAAACAGATTGGTGAAATTTTTTGAATGATTTTTAGTATTAAAAATTTCCCCATGCAGCAACTGTCATAAAATTTAAGACTGACATAACTTTTCTTTTATTATAATGGATTGGACAACAATTAATAAAATTAAATCTTCAATTAAAGAAAAAAGTACTTTACAAAAATCCCTTGAGTCTGAAATAATTAGGAATGAAAAGTAGAGGCCTGAGCAAGTTTTAATACCAAGTGCCTTAAGTGTAATACATGTATCTGAATAAAATTAGTATTGCTTACAATTATTGGACTCCAAAATAATTTGGTCAGCTGAAGATTTCTTTAGTGGATTTCATTTGAAGTTTTACAATCTACAAAGAAATAAAACAAATGAACTTAGTTTGATATATGTATCTTCGTGATACAATTTGGAAGAAAAACACACTCACAAATATGTTAAACAAACATACAGTTGTTTTGGTTCTGATATGAAGAATTTTTACAATTGTTCTTATTTATATTTAGCCAAAACAGAAACTTGCAGTTCAATATTCTACTTATTACTAAACATTTAAGAAATTAAACAGCTAACAATTTTCAATATCAATTATATTCCTTCTACAAGGGAAAGAGTGAACCAAATTTTTTAAAAGAAAGCAACAGGTAGTATTTAGAGCTTTCAAAGCTTGGAATGAATTAAGTTTTGTTATTAAATGATAAGGGAGAATTCTGTGATATAAAGCTAGTGAAAAGTACAAACATATTTCAAATATATTTAGAAATAATAATTGTACTTTAATCACTCGAAATTGATGCAAAACTCTACTATAAAAAAGATACAAATTTGAAAAAAAGTTCACACACCAAATAAAACTTTTTAAAAAATGAATGATACAAGCTTATAAGCAAAAATTTTTTTCAAAGGAAAGATTGAAAAAAGTGTTAACTGTATCAAATCATGAAAAAATAAGGTCGGGGGGGGGGGGGGAGTTAAGAGGGTATAAGTTACAAAACATCTATTTTATCCCTTTAAGCTGAGATAATTTATTTAATATTTTTAGAGACTGAGATTGCAACAAGCATTTTCCTTCAGTTCTCGAAACTGATAAAAAAAATTTGAATGATAGCAAACTATCTGCTTATGATCAACTTATAAAGTATGTTAGTTTAAGCTTTTTTCTAATATCATTAAACTGTCAAAAACTTTTAACTTTAGTTAAAACTGTTAGAGGGACTTCTAATGAACAGATCTACTTATAATTTTAAGAATAAATCTCAAAATTCTCTTTCATAAGATTATCTTCTGAGGGGGGCATATGGTTAATAATTGGGTATATGGTTAGACTTAGCTAAGTGCTGTATAACAGGGATATCTTTTTTAATTCTGCATTAGCTTTAATAAGCATTTAATGCTCAATATTTTATAATAAAATAGATAAAATTAATTTACTTGTTTGATTATAGCCATAGTAATTCCAATGCTGCAAACATTTCTTTCAAATTTTATTTTTTAAAGAGAAGAATGATAAAGGGAATAACAATAAAACAGACGTAATATAATTAAAAATATTACCCAAATAATATAATGGTACAACTTAATGAGCATATTGAAGTATATAGATAAGATTTCATGCAAGTTTCTGTTTTCCTATGGCAGTTTTTTCATGGAAAACAAAACAATTTTCTTAAAGTAACTAAATTCTATAAAAATACATGCCTGCTATAAATAGTAAAACACTTTAAATTACCTCTATAGATATTATTTATATACTCTCATTTATATTCCAAATAAACCAAAAACTAATACACTTTTCTTGATTTATGACGAAATTATGTAGAGTTCAGCAAAATATATTGCATCTGTAGTGAAATAAATTTTGATAGCCAGGAGTATTAACCTTTTAATTTAAGAATACAAAAATATTTATTTTTCGAAATTTTCTTTAAATATAATCATAACACATTTAAGAGAATTTTCACTTCTAAAACAATTACGTATATTTTCTAGTAAAATATATACTAATTTTAGAACTTTACACCACTTTGGGGTAAAGTAGGTATATCAAAATATGTTGAAAACCAAACAAATACAATAGATAAGGTATGCTTCAAATTTCTATATAGTGCAGTGGCAGAATAATAGCCAAGTCTTGGCAACTTCCCGGCAGCGGCCTATGAGAAACATCTCAGGAAGGGACCAACTCAAAAGGTATAACTCATAGCCACCCCTGAGAAAACATCTACACTTTTATTTTAAAACTTAAATTTGCATGTTTAAAATTTATTTGGCACCTTGGTGACTGTAGTTGATGCGACAGATATATCCCATATTTAATCCATATGAATCCGATGTATATAAAATGCAGCAAAATTTTCAGTAAAATAAATTTAATGGTTTGGTCTTTTAGCCTTCTGCAAAAGCTTTTAGTACCCACTTTACCCGATTGTAAAATTCTATTATGTGTATAAATTCTGTACTAAAATTTCATCACATCAAGCACTTAAAAATATATTTATTTTTTAAACATTTACTCTGATAAATTAAAAAACTTATTAACTAAAATTATAAATATGACTATTGAGGTAAATAATATATAATCCAAGGTTGGCATTATGTCAGGAAGAAACCTATTTATTCCAGAAAACCAGAAGAAACTGGACAAACTTTAAACTTTGTGTAACCATTTATTTAAATTTGATTATTAAAATTAGATTTTCTACTTAACAGTATTGCATTTGAATATAAATAATAGTGTGCTATTTATTAGTAACTGTGTATACAATACATGATTCATAGTCCTGTTCATGACATTTGTATATTCAGTAGAATTAAAAAATTTGTTCAATATTTTAACAGTTCATTTAATTAAATAATTAGGTTTTATTTTACTCAATTGCGTGTGTCAAGAATATTTCACTTTCTGAAGAAAGCCATTTACTCTAGTTTTCTTTTCAATTTTTGATATTTAGTTTTAATTTATTTAGAATTAATAATAAATAATTTTGAAATTGATACTATTATTTAAACACAAACAAGATTACAAAAACTGGGTTCATATTTTTATTTAAAAAAAGTTTCTTTCAATTGAATTCGAAGAAACCTATTTCTACTGGAGCAGTTTTATCCACTGAGGTGGAAATTTATGATACAATCTCACAAATTATGCATTCAATCTCTCATAATATCAAAACTAAAGCAGGAATAACCTTTTAAAAAAAAAGGTAAAATACTTGTAAACTACAATATTTCAGAGAGTTGTGTCTAAAGTATTAGGTTCTCACAAACCAGGATAGTGATTATAGCTAATTACAATATATCTAACGCTGTAAAAGATTTAGGATAAATAACTACTGTCGTCAACGATCATATTTTTTCAGTCATAAAAATCAATTCATAACTGAAGCAAATTATATGTCAACCATTATTTACTTTCTAAATTAAAAACAGTACACATAAATGGACGAGGTTTCGTTTCTGGCCTACTAATCCAGAATGCCCGAAAACATACCGCACTCACATTAGTTTTTCAAGTTCAAGAGCAGATATCAAGCTATATTAATAATTATACATAGCTTTCTTTTCAAAACTGCATGTTTTATAAACAATTATACATCAATTTATTTTTATATCTATTTATAAACTCTTCTTTTGACAGCTTTTTAATTTATCATGTCGACTACTACAACAACAGCCAAGTGACGTCACAAACTACTCACGGATAGTATTGCCAATCATAATTTGTTTATTTAATATTAAAATCAAAAAGTAATACAGTTTACAAATATGCTGATTTTTACAGCATTACAATATATTTTATTTGTTTTCAGTCCAAAAATGAATTACAAAATCCATTTTCTAACATGGACGTTGATTATGTCGTTTAATTGAAAAATTTTTTACTCCATTTATCGGAAATATTCCTTTAGTTTTGCAGAAATAGGCAGTTTAATGCGCTTTGGGGAAATGGACAGCAAAAAATAAAATAAATAGGCATAAAATATCTGGTCATGACATGTTTAGAGAAAAGTATTTATTATATACGAAATAATTATTCAAGTTAAAGACACTATATTATTTGTGTGATGCAAAATAAAACTTCTCGGGAAAGTTGTTCGGAAATACTGAGTACATTTTTGGTAATATAAATCGATATTTAGCAGTAAACTATGAAAAAGTATTTCTTTAGTTTAAAAAATAAAGAATAATATTGATAGAAAAAAAACTCTTTGGGGATATTTCCGTATCTTGATCTGTTGTGCAAAATACAATCGCTAAGTTGCAAAATAGATTTTAAACTTGCAAATTAAAAAAACAAACAAAAACATGCTATGAATTGTACGTTTCGAGTTGGTCCCTTTCTGCGATGTTTTTTTTTTTTTTTAGTTTCTTGCGGGCCACTGCCCAGAAGCTATTAAGACTTGGCGACTATTCTGCCATAGATCACGATACGGAAATTTCCCCGATATTTCCAATTAGCATTTAATTTTGGATAATTTAGAAACATTTGTGATATACAACGAAAAATGTATTTTGCATATTTGGACAGTTAAAAATGTAGCATTTAACTGCTTTTCTGTGTCAGTACTTGTTCGCTGCAACTACTTTTAAAGGTCATAGTTCCGCATTGTGATCTGTTGCACCAACTACAAAACCAAGGCGCCAAATAGATTTTAAACTTGCAAATTATTTTAAAGGCAACTCGCAGAGGTTTGCCCGGATGTGACCACAAGTTATACTCTTTGAGTTGCTCCCCTTCAGGGATGTTTTTATTTAGTTTCTTGCAACCGCTGTCTGGAAGTTGCCAAGACTTGCCATCAATTCTGCTACTGATCACAATATATAAATCTTTCTCCCTTCTTTTTTTAAAAAAAATGAAGTTACTTGACCAGAGCTGGCTACCAGTCATACCCTTCATTTATGACAAAACAATATGATTAAATACAACAAAAAATATTTCTCATGTTAGTTTTTGCAATTAATTTTTGGCTGAAAAGCAGGGGCTGACAGTTTGAGATCTTCATTTGGTTCGAAATTGTGCATTTCTGGTGTAAGTAAAGCTTACTATCAAACATATTTATTATAAACACTTCCTTTTTTTATGTTTGATAGTGTTTGAATTTCTACAAAGCATATTTGATACCATACAAATTTTGATAACAGATCTCATATTTGCCAACTTTCCCTATTTTTTTTTAAAAGGCACTCTTTTTCTACCAAAATTTATAAAATTCTCTGAAAGGAGACATTGTTTTTTTTTAAAAAAAAATCTTTATTAAATTTTTTGAAAATAAGAATCAATTTTACATGAAATGGTTTAATCATTTATGTAATAGGTTTAATCAATTATGTTATAGGTTTCTATTTTATTCCTCAATTATCTTTGAAAAATTTAAAGGTTGTTTTGGAGAGAAAATATTTAACATTAAAAAATTGTTTGTGGAATAAAAAATTCACAAATAAATGCACAACTTAATATATTCCCAAGCCGCCCTCTTGATGACAATCGTTCTCCAGGTTTTTAACCTTAAGGATTCCAAAATTTCTTTTAACTGCATCTATCCATAACAGTTTGGGTCATTCTCTTTTTCTTTGTTCCTGCAGCTTTGGCAAAACAAGCTTCGATAGGGTTTAAACCATGCATTGTGAGACCATGTGCGACTAAGTTCAGTCTATTAATCGTGAAAATTTTTATCATATCTGGGTTTTTAAATTTATAAATTTATGTATTCTATCATCTTCTTCAAAAGTCTTTTCTTTTAACTCCTCCTAAATTAGATCTTAAAATCTCTCTCTCGAAAATACTAAAAAAAGATTCATCAGATCTTGTCAATGTCTAAATCTCAGCCGTAGACCAAAATAGGTCGAATAAGAGATAATATATAACCAAAATTCAGTGTTTCTGCTAATTAAATATGACTTAAAAATATTTCTTAGTTCATAAAAGGCTTTATTAGCAAACATTATTCTGTTTTATATTTCTGGTAAGATACTATTTTGATAACTAATTTCTGATCCTAAGTATTTGAAGCTAGCGAATGGTTAAAAAGTGTAAACACATAAGGAAATATTGGATGTATCATGGCAAATATTACTCAAAGAAAGCTTATAGAGTTAGGTGGGGTATATAAAATGAAGCTTTTTCTAAAGAAAGCTCTAAAACGAAACCATTAAATTTATTTTCGGGAAAATTTTGATGCATTTTATGTACATTGGATTCATATAGATTAAATATGAAGGATAACTTATCTATTTTGTTTGTTTTGTTTCTTACATGTTTTGTTTAAAAAAAACATGTTTTGATAAACCCACTTTAACCCAAAGTGGGGTAAAGTGTGTTTAGTTCTAAAATTAGTATATATTTCACTAGAAAACATATTTAATTATTGTTTTAGAAATAAAAATGCCCTTAAATAAATGCATCATGATTATATTTAAAAAAATAAATGCTGAAAACTTAATTTTTTCCCTTCATATTATTATATTAAAGAATTAATGTCCATGTTAAGGCCGGGTTAGCCTGGTCGGTAGGGCGCTGGGCCTATGTTCGCGGGTTCGAACCCCGCTGACCGAAGACTCCCCATGTAGTGAAGTGACTGATGCATGTTAAATCATTCGAATCGCAAAAGTCCCCCATGTTCCCATAACAAATCAATGCCTCTGGGGGTACTGGATTGGAGATCGATCGTTCTCTGATTCAGGTTGAAATTACGATCTGTAGATGATGAATGGGTCTACCATATAAACGGGTGTTTTGTATGGTGTGGTAGAAGTCGAATTCTTGGCCATAGATGGCGCCACTGGAAAACAGGAACAATCGCACCCCCTCTGCCTAAACACGCATAAGTCAACAACAACAATGTCCATGTTTGTCAAAATTAGGTTTAACTATGGATACAATATATATTTTGCTGAACTCTACAGTTACACAATTCATCAAAAAGAAAGAAAGCTGTAATATTTTTTAATTTATTTGAAATATAAATAGGAATGTAAAATTAAATATCAATTGTGGCAATTAAAAGTGTTTTTATTATAGCAGACATGTATTGTTTTCCATGAAAACTGTCATATGAATGCGGATACTTACATGAAAACTCATCTGTATCTTTAAATATGCTCACTAAATTGTACCATTATACCTACTGTTTTGGCAATCTTTTTAATTGTATCTACATATATATGCTACATTGTTATTTCTTCCCCCTCCCTCATTCTTCTCTTTTAAAATTAAAATTTAAAAGAAATATTGTTTTCAGTGTTAATTACTTTGTAGGGCTATAATCAAACAAGTAAATTATTATTTTTTTTAGCTATTTCATTATAAAACATAAACCATTTCAGATACTTTCTAAAAATAACACAGAAGGGGAAAAAAAATATCCCTATCATATACAAACACTTAGCTAAGCCTTACCATATACTCACTTTTTCCCACCCTAGAAAATAATTCATAATAAATAGAATTTTGAAATTTGATCTTAAATTTCTATGCAGATCTGTTCTTTAGATGTCTCTCTACCAGTTAGAAGTAAAATTGATAGTTTTTTTTCCCCTCCAGTTTTTAATGACATTAAAAGAAAGGTCATTAACATCTTAAGCTAACATACTAGATCATAAACAGATACATAGTTTGTAAACATTAAATTTTTTATCAGTTTTTAAAATTTAAATAAAAATGCTTGCAAAAGTCTCGATAAATGTCTAAAAATATTGACCAAATTATCCCAATTTGAAAGAAAAAAATAGATGTTTTTTAACGTACAGCCACTTTACCCAACTTGATCCTATATTATTTTTTCTTGGTTTGTGTTATATGTAAAGCCTTTGCAGTCTTTTCAAAAACTTGAAAAATCCTCTCTAAAGCAGCAAAAGGTTGTGCAATGATAACAACAGCATAGGCTAAAATTTGAATAGATTTGAAGAAAATATTTCCTCTCAAGTTTACACCTGAATCTCTTAAAACCTTTTCTAAAACTAAAACAATGTTGAAAGTAGGCTTGAAAGGGAATCTCCCTGATGAACTTAATTTTGATCAGATAAACTTTCCAAGATTATGCTATTCTGATCTAAAATTAAAAAGGCATCATGGAAAAAAGAAATAAAGTTATTGCACTCTAGGAACAAGAATAGGAATCTGCTTACCTTTATTTGGCAAGGATCGTCAAATAGTAGCCCACAGACCATATGCAGATAAATTTTTTTAGTGACCTATCAAGACAGTCAGTAAAATTTACCATGAACAAAGTGTAGTTGGGGAGTACACAGGGAAATCATGGATAACTACAACTTTTTTTGTGAAATATAAAATCATATTTTTGCTGTTTTCAGTATGCTGTTAGGGGAATCTAAGCCAATAATCTCACGCTTGATTTAAAACTATTTTATTTTATAACTGTCTTTGAACAGGTGACCCAATTTTTTTGGATTTACGACTACTAATCGCCAACTCCTTTGCCTTATGATTTTTAATCCAATCTAGAAGACAGGGGAACTCCTGGATCAAAAATTGGGAGAAATTTTCCTTTGTGGAGAACTTTTTGATAGAACTAACCCGCATTTGCGTTACATGGAGAGGAAAACCTCCCATGGTTAGTCTGACAGCAAGGGGACTCTAACCCATGATTCGTCTACCGCTGAGGATATTTCACATCAGCACTGGGGTTGGTGCAAGTAGGATGCGGAATCAGGGCACCCTATTAAGTGGGCCAATGTTGCTCTCACAGTAAAGACAGATAGTACAAGGGAAAGAACATCCATGCCTCGTCCGGGATTCAGACCCAAAACCCTTCTGATGCAAGGCCAGTTCCCTGACTCCTACCCAGTCCAATTGGCAATATATTTAAAACCATGAATATTGTTTTCAATAAAATACCATAAATTTGTTTTAAATATTAGCTTTGCTGATAACTAACTGACTGTTGCAGGAGTTCTTTGTTGTTTATATGCTTTTGTTTCATTTTTAGACACTATTTATTTGATATTTTCTTTAAAATTTTTCTGTTAATTTTTTTAAATTGTTCCTTTTTAAATTTAGGTTGAAAACTCAGATAAAGACAAAATATCAGCACCAACTGAATCATTGGCTGATAGTATTAATGGAGAGATAGAAAGAAAAATATTTGGAAATAACATAGCTCCTTACGAGAAAAAATATTTTGCTCTCCTCCAACGATGTGAAATTTTAAAGCAAGTATGTGCTTCTTACTGATATTCTATACTATTCAAAATAATCAGCAAGTAACAATTTTATATCAACTTTTGTAACAAAAATTTCTTATCATGTTTTAAATACTGAGGAAGAAAAAAAAATCTTCTCAGGTTGTATCATCCTCCTACCTATCCTTCAAAGTGAACATATTTATTTTTAATATAATCAAGTTAAAATATTTTGGAAAGTAAAAAAAAAAAGGCATTTCTGTTCTAATTTATCACTAAAACTCGAATTATTCTTCCATAGTTGAAAAGAGTGTCAATGTCTTTTTTTTTTATTGCTTTCGACTTCCTCCCAAAAAAGTTGTCTAGGAAATATCTAAAAGCGAATTTGTCTGAGAAAGATTTTTCTTCTGCGCTGAAGAGGATTGTTACATTGAAAAAAGGTCAAACTACACTTAACCTCATAAAACTGATAACACATGTGACATAACTTAAGATTAATCATTAGTGCTAAAATATATACTTTTTAGTAATAAACTTCATAAATATGAAAAATTATGAATGAAACGAGTCAAACTATGATGTTTTTATGAGTTTTGCGAATGGTGGGTTGATAAGAAGTGGTCGGCAGCTTTCGAGCACTTAATCAGTTTTTATTTTTATACTCTCCTTTTCCCACAAGAAGTTTGACAAATGGCCAGTTCCAACATTTCCCATTCTTTACTTGGCTTAATAGTTATGAATTGCATAGCCAGAAATCTCTGTATTATTTCAATACCTCCAAAAAATATAAGCTTGCTTTAAAGCATAATTTTAATGTTAGCAAAATAATTTTTTTAATCACTTAAGTAGGATAATTAATATTAATGTAGAAAAACAGGGTTTTAAAAATTGAATTAAAAAAAAAAGCTAATTTAGAAAACAAAGGCCTGAATTGTTGTTTTCTATGCAATAAATGTTTTGGTGTTCATCTATGAATTTTTCTATTTTATTAATTTTCAAAAATTTATATGTATTTTTTTTATGTTAGAACAGTTCATTTCTCATATCCATTTTAAATGTTTATACATTTTAAGCTAAAATTCTTGTGCTCTTCAAAAATAATAATTCTGAAAGAATTACTTTGTTTTATTGTTTTTATGTGTCTTTTCTATATTTTCTTAATCATAATTGCAGATTTATAATTTAATACAGTAGTACAATTTACTTATTGAATTTTTCTATTTCAGAACAATGAAAAGCTTATTAATAGGATATATTATGTAAAGAAACTTCTAAGAAGAAGAAAAAAAGAAAGAAAGTATGATGAACTTTAAATATTGTTTTTATACTCCACTGGTTTGAATATTTTCATTATAATTGATTTAATTATTTCCCTATCTTTAGGTTTTTAATTGATCGCTTAGATGGCTATGGAGATGATTACAGAAGTGCTGCGGAATCAATCTACTCAGAAGTGAATATTAATTTCCTCCTTTTATTTGAAATACTGCAGATTCTCATTAATTTTGGAATAAGCATAAAATATTATATAGATAATCGACTCTTTTTACATGAAATAAAACTGATAGAGCATTGCGAGTTGATCTACTCTGGTCTTATAATCTAGTTGAATAGCACCCTGACTAGACATTTCTCAATTCGTAAATCAAACCCAAAGCAATACGAGCAGACCTGTTCTGGTCAAAGCCTGGGAATGAGAATGAACAAAGAGAATATATAATGAAAATATTCATTTTATTATACAATAAATTATTATATCATTAATATATAATAAAATATATCATTAATATATAATGAATATATCATTAATGTATAATAATATATAATGAATTTTATTATATCATTAATATATAATGAAAATATTAATTTTCTAAAAAAAGTGGGCGATGTTGAATCGGTTAAAGTTACATTGTGGAATCGGAAAAGGATTCAAATTAACAATAATATGTATTGTATAAAAAATAACATTTAAGGGATTAAGTCAAACAACATTAATTCTACAAATAAAACTTATCAATTACTACAGGGTGGCTATTAAATACTGTATCTCTCCAAAAAATGGGAATTAATTTTAATCTTTCTATAAAACAATTGCTTTCTCAGTAATCCTGTGAGTGGCACTTTCTATAAGTGCAGACAATTTTTGTTTAAAGCAAAATACTTAGAATCAATTTAAAGATGGAATAAAGAAGGTTGACAGTTAAACAGCTTTTCGATCACGTATTTTCGGGATGTAGAACTCTTTCAGCAATTAAAATCTTGCTTTTAATAGAACGTTTATATAGGGAACTATCAATCGATTATTAGATATTAATAGCTGTAAAGATCTATCTAGATCTGGTCGTCCACGCTCAGTTCCTGCTAAAGATTGCACTTAAAGAATTTGTGAAAAGATATGGTAAAATTCACAACGTTCTGTACTGTAATTAAAACTTTTCTAGAAAGAGCTAAATAGCGACAAATACATTGAATTGAGAAATATATTCCGTATTCACTACTATTGAACTTGAATACAACTCAAATCTCTTTTTAACTAAACTGCTTTAGCTCTTTTATTATGTTTGTGTTAATTTTTTCAACGTTTAATTTTCTAAGATAGGAAAACGTTTTGCATCAGATTTCATATTAACATAAGAAAGAAAAAGAAAAAAAAAGAAAAATTTGAATGTGTAGAAAATTTAATAGGAATTGTCGTTTCAAATTATTCATTAATTAAAATTATTTATATTCATAAGTAGCCCTTGCCCATTGAAGTTAATTTAGACATTTTCTTAAAGTTTTATTATTATAGATAAGAGTTTTTATATATTTAATTTTTACTTTAAAGTTCATTGAATTAGCTAACAAGAGAAAATGTGTGCTCTAAATTTTCCATTAAAGAAAATATATGATGCATACAGACTTGGATTTTAAAATAATGTATTTTTTGATGTAATTGGCTAAGTTTTTCTTGTGAAGTTATCCTTATAAAATTTTTTTTTATGCAAGATCTTTTAAATTTTTCCAAACCTGCTTTTATGCTGCAAAGTGTGTAAATACAAAAAAAAGAAACACCAGTTTTCATATCTTTAAGAAATATTTACTGTTCTTCTTCTTCAGCTAACATTATGGTCCTTGTTTATTTAGTTTTTTTTCTCAAATATTGCCGAAAGAGCACATCATGTACTCCGGTAATTACTTTCTATTATTTACAACTTACTAATTATTACTTTCAAACTAAAGAAATACATAAAAATCTGTTTGGTTCAGTTATTTGGGATAAAAAAAAATCTACAATTATTTAGCATAAATTATTTAAAAGCATAAAATATCATGCTAAGAAGTTAGGTATAAGATATAATCTTAAATATATATCTTGTATTTCCGTCTTCTAGTAGAATTTTGCCCTTTATTCGGCATATTAAATCTAATGCTCAAGGAAAAAAAATAAATAAAAAATCTCATTGATCTTGGGCTAGGGCCTTCAAATGCGAGCCAGATCTAGCATAGTATACAGATACTGAAATGTGCATAGTATACAGATTTCTTAGATGTTAGCTGATAAACGAAGTATTTTAAAAGTCATTAAGAATACTTTAAGCGTTAAGGGATAACCTTAACATTGCGTTTCATTTGAAGTGCATGTAGCATGCAAAAGTTGGCTGTCAAACATATTACTACTACAGCCATATTACTACACCACCAAATGAAGCTCTTCAAAACTAGGGTTATTACATCAATCTCATTCAACCCTTTCTTTGTTGTCAACTATTCAAATATAAACTGAATAGTTTTTAACCTGCTTTCATAAAGGGTTTGCTCAAAGATATGCTTATTTATCTTATACTGTATTTCAAACTGTAATTTTTTTTCTAGATTATTTGTGATAATACTCCACCTTCAACTCCACAGCATCATACTAAAGCAGATCCATCTCACGTGAAGCATGAAGTGGAATCTTAAACATACTTTATATTTTAAATTGTTTGTGTCTAAATCAGACTTAATACCTGTGTTATTATTTTCATGTTTTGTATAAATATCTAGTTTGTGTTTTTGTGTGTTATTTCATTTCTGCTAATTTGTAATTATATGTTTGAGCAATTTTTTTTTGAAAATTGCATCACATAAAATGTCAACAGTTTTAATATTTTCTATACATAATTTGTACCCTAAAAAATATTAATTGTGTTAGTTAACCAGCCTAACCCAGGGTTAAAAGGCAATTTTTAAAAAAAAAAATTATTGTTGCCACATATGGCGCAAATAGTGGAAAAAAATAATTGAATTAATTAAAATATGTTTTCTAACCCACTAAAGATGTTGAATTTGGATTGTTTTGATTTCATTTTCTTCCGGAGATTTAAAATATAAAGTTAAAGATGACGTAAACCATTTTTATGAAAATTGTTTCAAATCAAGTTACTATCATGCACTTGGTTTACTTCCTATTAAAATTATTTTAACCCTCAAAGCAAGAAAGACTAACAGAACAAATGCAAACATTCAGTTTGCAAACTACAAACTGTTTGCGAAAAATAGCTGTTGACATATTCAAGAATTGAAAAAAAAAAGAGAACATAGAATTTTACTCCTATCTCAAAACTTACTTGTATTTTTAACAATTTTTGTCTTATCTTTTGCAGTTCTATTTTCAGTTGCAGTAATTTTTTTCACACTGTCCTCTTTTTTTAAAAAACTGCTTCCATATTAAAACATGATTGTGATATTTTTAAAAAATCCTATATTTATGACTTGAAACATTTTTTTTTTTCAAAACGAAAAAATCTTCACTTTATATAGCTCTAACAGTAAGATGGACATTTTGTAAATTTTTTTGAAACTGATTTCTTATAAAATTGTCATTGTAATATTCTTCAAAATCATTCATAAAGAAATTTTTCAAAAAAAAATTCTTATTTTGTCCAAAACTTTCTAGCACTAATGCATATCTATTAACTAGCTGTCTATAGTGACTAGCTGGTTCACATTTTTAAGTAAATAGAATTTCGAGCATCTCAAAACTTACATATTAAACTTGCAAGTATAAACTCTTATTGCATAAGTGTTTTTTTTTTTTTTTAATCATTCTTGATATACAGCTTATTATAGTGAATGTACTGAAACTCTCTTCTTTTTATTTTTGTATTGACACAACTCAGAAATCAAAGTAACTCGCATTTTATGAAAGTTATATCATGAATCATTATTATATCATATTTATGAAAGTTAAGATTATATATTTTAATTAACATTAAAACAAAGTAATCAGATTTTGCTCTGCACGCAAAAAAACAACAACACAAAAATGTTTTTCAGATAGCTTTACGGTAACAAGATTTCAGACAAATGTTCTCTATTTTCAATCAAATTAGTTTTTGCTGTCAAAAATTTTTTTTTTATCATTCTTGATATACAGCTTAATAAATGCACTGAACCTATCTTCCTATTTATGCATTTTTTAGCACAATTCAGAAATCAAAGTAACAGTTTCAGAGTAAAACCATCTTTATGAAAGTTATTAAAATAATATATTTTAATTAAAAATGCAATTAAAATACTCAGAATTTGCATTACATGCAAAGAAAAATCACAAAAATGTTTTTTGGATAACTTAATGGTAACAAGATTTAACTAAAAATTCACCATCTCCAATCAAATTAATTGTTATGATCAAACATTTTTTTATTATCCTTGATAGACAGCCATTTTTTAGTGAATGTATTAAAAAGCTTTACTCCTTATTTTTGTAATTTTAAAGTCTGCACAGAAATCAAAGTAAATCCTAATTTAAGCATCGAGTAAATTCCTCTTTAGAAAAGACTTAGAGTGAAAATAATCAGAATTTCCGTTACGCGCTAATGAAAACTTTTCAATGGCAGGCTGATGATGATAAAATTTTATTACAGTAATTCTTAATATTTTTCAACTCAAGTGAAGGTTTAACTACTGAAATATCTTTATCTCTTACTCAATCTATATATATCTTGTTTTTATTAAAAGATGGCTACCGAAACGGGATGCCATCCCCTCTGCAGAGGATCAAAGTTGTGATGGCATGTTATTGGATAATCCTCAGGGATGTTTCCTAGACCGTCGCCAATAGCCCATTGTGCAACTCTAGTGCCACATAAATAAAACTAAAATACTGTTAAAAGATCCTGAACTATACTGAAACTCTTTTCTGTAAAGAAGGACTATAACAAAAATCATTCGTCGATCAAACTGATTTTTTACATTGGGGCTTTAAAGTTGAGAAGCCAAGAAAATTTCTGCCTTTTTGAAGGAACAAAGCTAAAACTTTTGAACAAGTTTTCATTTTGAAACGGGCTGTAAATCATCCTGCTCGATATTTTTTTTTTTACTAGAAGTTTAACAATTGATAATGCTCGATCTGAAAAATGAATAATAATTTTTTTTATTTCATATTACCAGGCCAATTTTCTACTCACCTTCTTAATTTTGAGCTGCTAATTCCAGTAGTATTTTTGCGTAGCAATGAAAAATTTAACATAAAGCAAAAATAGTACGAAAACATTCACAAAAGAAGCTAAACTTTCAAACAAATTTAAATTTCAAAAACAAAAAGTGCAGATTTCAATAAAAAAAAAGGGCCATTTCAGCGTGAGGAATGAAATTATTGCCAAGCTGGCATTAAAATAATGTAACCCTAGAGCAAAACGAACATTTAATCAGAACGTCTTTTCTGGAGTGGCATTGTAAGCGCAAATGAAAATTATAAAGATTTGTTTTCTTAAAAATGACCTCGAACTTTATACACAATTATAACAATCATTCAAATTTATTTTCGAAAGTGAACTAGCTCGTCATTCCAGAACAATTGGAAAACTTTCTCAAAAAATGACTATTCTGCACTATGTATATTGAAAAGAATCTACTTATGGCTGCACCTGGAATACAGATAAGTGCTTCTGCATCATTATTTATTTAACCAAATTATTTGTAAAGCTTACAAAGCTTTACATAATTATATTGTTCTGAAACAAATTTCACTGTTCTAAATGTCCAGTAATTCGTTCTGAGTTGTTGAGAATGTTTATTTATTTTTTTAAGATTTTCAAATGAATATTTCATTTTACTTGATTAATTTCAAATTTATTTCTTTTATTTTAATTTTATTTAAATCATTGTATGCAAATATTTAGTAATTTTTTTATTTTTAGACTTAGCACAATGACCGAAATTTTAGGTGTTCAGTTTCCTGTTTATAACAGATCAGATATTACTTTATGGTTAATTGATTTGCTTTAGAAAAACTTAAAGCAATTACAGAATCTGTAATTGCTTTAAGTCTTATGTTGTCCCGAATTTTCCATATGTAGCTTCCTTAATTAGCGATATTCTTATGAAACCCGATGCAACTGGTCCATACGAAAGACTAAAGGAATATCTTTTATAGCGTTTTGGGGATTCTTCCCAGCAAGAGATTCAACGGCTCTTGTCCTGTGAATTAGTTTTCTATAAAGCCATCAGATTTATTACATTATATGAAGCGCCATGCTCAATCGTTTAACGTTTCAAATGAACTTATGCCGGACTTGACGCTACAGCGATTGCCGTCATCCGTCCAATCACTATCAACAACGCTTTCTGATATAACTCTCGACAAAGCTGCTGAAATTTCGGATCGAATTTTGGAGAAAAAAATTTAAAAAATGTTTTTTTTTTTATCCTACCTCGATCCAATTATCAGTTACGAAATCAGATGCAAAAGCGTACTTTCTCTAAACATACTTTTTTTTGGACGAATTTGGAATTCTGACCCCCAAAATATGGTCCCAGTAGTTAGGCCAAGAGAGCCGGTCAAAGTTTGAACCCTTTAATATTAATTTTACTTTTTGCGTATTTTGCCATATCTCGAGAAATTTTTGATTGAATTGAAAATGAATAAAATTTGTTTAGCCACGGATAATTCCATGCAAAAAATAAATTTTAGTGAGTATTTTTTTTATTATTTTATTTAATTATAGTCGAAAGACTTTTGAATTGTAATACAGTTTTTTACATCATTTTAAATAATGCAATTTTAACGGACAAAACGCCGACGAACCATTAAGATTGAGGCCTAGAAGGTGAAGATCCGATCACTAGATCAAAATTTATTCAGGGGGATCCGTTTTCTATTTTGCTAACTGTACAATACATAATAACTAAAAGGCCTCCTTCTGTTGCAAAGCCATCACGTAGGTTAGCTCCTCATAGGGTAAAAACTGCTAAATCAATTTGAAAATGTGAAGCAGTTAGGACATATAATACCATCCAAGTAACTATATTTCACCCCTTCATATGGTAACCAAAAAAGCATAGTTTGAATGATGATCAGTTGGTGATTACCGAGCTTTGAATGTACAAAAAATTTAAGGTAAATATCCAATTCCTTTTCATCAAATATCCGATTCCAATTTTACTGCTTATTTACATGACTCTAAGATATTCAGTCGAATTTTTTTTTCTAATAACGGCAGGCACTGAACTTTCGTTCTTCGCCTTGGAAGATGCCGGAAGTGTTGCTCATTTATCGTTACCCAGAGGGCACCTGTGAACCAAAGTCACGGAGGCGAGTAACATTACCCACGCCATACTGCAACAAATACACGTTCGTAGGGTGGGCCACACTCATACATTAACACATCAGAAGATAACACAGAGAGAGAGAGAGAAACATCCATGCCCAGAACGGGATTCGAACCCGCAGCCATTGGCTTCACGCTAACCATTCGGCCACCTGGCCGGCTATTTAGTCGAATTGACCTTGTTAAAGCCTATCATCAGATTCCCATAAATCTTGGAGACGTTCACAATACCGCAATATGCACCCCATTCGGCTTGTATAAGAGTTTGAGAATGCAATTTGGGCTGTGCAATGCTGGTGCTACTTTTCAAAGGTTTATCGCTGAAGTCATTCATGGGCTGTCAGGTGTTTATGTTTTTAGACGATATTCTTATAGTGTCAAAAGATCTAGATAAGCATTTCAAGCGTTTAGAAACTTTACTCTATAGGCGAGGAATATGTTTTTTAGCAGTTTTTAGAAATGCATAAAAAAGCATCGTTCCAAAGGTCACGATTCTTCTAAACATCTTGAATGAAACGAAAACGCTAAGATTTTTTTTTATTGCCGTTAAAAATGCTATCGCTTATTCGACACTTTTGAGACGCCCTGTTCCTAAAGCTGAAATTATCCAGGGTTGAGCGATTGAAAATAAATTTTAAACTTGAAGATATATATTTCATGATTTATCTTTAGCATGATTTAAACACAAAAGTGATAGAATATTTGGATCTTTTAATGTCAAATGTTTTTTTTTTTTTTTTTTTTTTGTATCGTCAATATTAAGGGAGATTTAAGAAGATTAAGATTACGAAGTTTTTGTCCACAATTATAAAATATGTAAAAAATTTATATTTCATTGTGAAAATATCTTTTAGTAATTATTTATAATTTTATTTTCATTTAAAAAATTAGAAATCCTTACACCATTTTAAATTATCCAATTTTAAATGACAAAATGCTAAATTTAAACGTTAAGTGGCCGAATATCGATTGATAAAAATTTAATTATCCAATTTTTAAAAAATTCTATAACATAAAAACTATCAACCGTTTTCGTTCAAATTTCGAATTTTGTTATTTAAAATTACGCAGTTTAAAGTTACATAAAAGCTTGCATACTTTTTTAGAAAATTTCGGTTAAGCTGACAGATAATTGTAAAAAAAAAATTTTTTTTTTTGCACGGAATTATCTTTGAATAAACACATTTTAAAATTGAGTGCAAAAAGTTTTCGATTTACTTACAAATTTCCCGAGATATAGTAAGCAACCAGGAAAGGAATGAACTCGGCTTAAATTTTCGACTGCTTTTTTTTTTTTATTAAACTATTGGAACCATATTGCCAGCCATGCTTTTCATACTTTGATAGTCAAAAATTCAAATCCGTTGGTACGAGTGTTTTTTTCCCCAAAGTACGTTTTGTGTATTCCACAATTAATATTTAACAATATTTAATTACCGTTAAATCCAATGAGTAGTTAAGTAACAAATCATTGTGAAATATATTGGTGATATGTTCATATTAAAATATCTGTAATTTTGATATTAAAAATTTAATGTTTAAAGAATATTGCAAATTTGAATCCCACTTTTTATTATTTATTTTTACACATTTAATTCGAATGCAATACTCAATTTACATTTTTTGTAAATCGTTAACTCTACAAATATATTTATAACAAATTTTCTTTTATTTTTATTTAACTTTATTTTTATTTATTTTTTTAAATGAAAGAATATCGTTTTTTGTACATGAAAACAAAATCATAGTAGAACTTTTATTTTAGGTAAGTAAAAGTGTACAGAAATAAAATATTTTTATTCGCTTAAAGTTTGAAGATTTCAGTAATAATCAGTAATAACTGTAAAACGTTGTAGCAATGATCAGTTAAGTCAGTGTTTCCCAAAGTGTGGTACGCGTACCCCCAGGGGGAGGGGAACAGTTTAGCGGGGGTACGTGTTCTTATGCGAAATATCTTGAAACAAAAGAAAATTTCAAATTTTTTTATTCAAAAACAAAGCTAGCCATGACAATTTACGATTACGTATTTTTCTATTGGCTATTTTTCGCAGAGTTAACAGTTAATAACTAAAATGTGTTAATAAAAATATTAAAAAAAAAAACATTCATTTTTTTACTAGTGGTACACAGCGTTACTAAAAATTTAGAAAGGGAACACTATAGTCATAAGTTTGGGAAACACTGAGTTAAGTGATTAAGTTAAGCGATCCAAATCATTAAAGTGATTTCTTGGAGGCCATAAAAATTGCGAAACACAGAATTGTGCTGTCTACCCTAATTTGCTTCCATATCTTTTTTCCCTTCCCTTTTTGAAAACACTTTAATTGCCTTCACATTTCAAAAAGGTGTTTTTCCTTAGGCCGAAGCAAGTGAAGGCTTGAATAGGAAAAAATTATAGATATAAGTTGTTTTTTAGATGTTTTCCCATTTTAACAAAATTTGTTTAAGGAATGGAAAATCTAGTCTTTCTGAAAAATACATTAGGGGAAGGCATGGTCCATCCATTCTGTCTTGCACGAACATCATTAAATGAATTGATCAAATTTGACTCAGAATGGCAAAAAACTTTTGAAAGGACTTTAAACTTATTAATTTTTAAAATTTATTGTTGATAAAAGCTTTGTAGTTCTTATCATCTATTTAGCTTCATTTCTGTTTGATAAAAAACTGTTAAATATGAATAAATTACGCCTCCTCGACTCAATCTTAGTATGCAATATTTTTTCAGAATTTCTTAATACGAAGTCCTAGTATCATTTTACGTCGAAGTACTTTTCTTTCAGGATCGTTGATGATTTTCAAGGTGCCCCGTGGCTTCAAAACGAGATCCCCTTTTGTTAACGAGACTCAGCACTTGCATTTGACTGAGATGCCGTTTCTTATATTTATTTAAATTATAATGTGATTTTACGGCTTCAGTTTGATTTATTAAACAAAGTTCTAGGAAAACATTTTATACTTAATGCTGAGGAAGAAATAAAGGGTAAAGCAATATGTTCCAAGAAAATAAATTATTATTTTTCAATAGTCATAGGGTCCCAGGGCCCCACCTTCAAGGAAGGATCCACAAGTAGCTGGGGCCGAGGGGATGATCACATTTTCAGGTTTATGCAGTCTTATGACCCTGGATTTATTTATTCTAGATAGCTAGCATTTGGGCTATACACAATGATTGAGACCAGGGCTAAAGAGAATACAAGGGCAAGTTCACTCCGCTCTTAGAGCTGAAGCTACAATTTCCCTCCTCATGACGTCACTGTGTCCACAGATCTCGGAGATCGCAAGCAAAGATATGATAACTTTGCATCTTTCTTTTTGTAAAAATAAGTTAGACTTTTTCTGGTTATTAGCCTTCAAACTTTACGTAATTAACACATTATTTCCGTTCATAAACATAGTTCAAAAAAAACTTTCTTGGTTATTATATTAAAAAAATACCATTTTAAACTTATAAAAATGTTTTGCTAGTTGGTGAAAATGACACGATAAATACTTTATTTTAAAAAGTTCAGTTTTAACTTTAACTATTAAGAAAAATGAAGGCATATATCGACACTTTTTTTATCTACATATTCTTTTATAACGATAAGTTAAGTTAAATTTAGAATCCCTGATTTTAAAATATGTCGTTAATAGCAATTTGTTCATACTTAATCATTAGGAAACATCAACCTTAAACGCTAATTACTGAAACAAAATAATAATTTAGGTTCATAATGACATTAGAAATTTTACAATTGTTTATAGACATTTAAATTTACGATGATATAATTTATAGATATTTAAATTGAAGAGAATATAATTTTTAAAAAAAATCATAAATATTTAGAATAACTACATTAAAAAATATGTTATGAAATTAGGAGAATTTCAACTATATACTATATATTTTATTTATACTTTTTACTTACATTTTAATTTTCTTTGACTTTATCCATTTTTTAATTCTTTTCACCTGCCTTTCTTTATGAAGTAACGAGGCGGTTTCTATTTAGATAATGAATTTTTATAAAAGTTCTTTACGACAGAATAAACGTATTGCTGTTTTATATTAACTGTGTCATTTCGGAATCCATTCTTTACATAGTTGTTCATTTACTTTAGGGAACACGCGAAAAATTATACTTTTTCCTTTTGTTTTTATATCAGAATTTTTGCAAGTTGCAATCGCGCAAACTGGCATTTCGATAATAGTTTTAAATTCTTGTAAATTCACTGCAAAAACTGAGGAAAGTCATTATAGAAAATAACAAATGTCTTAGAATATCTCGCAAAAAGAAATTATCCAATATTAGTTAGAGCTAGTAAAGCCAAACGCTCCGTTCTTGAAGTAAAAGTGCGAGCTTTGCGCCAAAGTGACGTCACTAGAGTGACGTCGGAGGATCGGAGCGGCAAGAGATACTTCAAAGGAGTGAACCAGCCCTTGATTGAGACAGTAGAAACTTTTCATTCTTAGCCGGGGGACAACTGGACTACCTTCCCCCTACGACTAGGGACATTTTTTGTTTCTGTTTCTGTGGTCAGTATCCACCAGAAGAAGTATACGAACTGTATAAGAACGAAGATATAAATTAGTAAACCATTTCTTTCTTTTTTTCTGCAACAGGATGAATGAAGTGAGTAGCAAACCTTTTGTATGGGAAATTTGTTCCACCTGAAATGGTATTGCACCATCCATTATAGTCTTAGTAATTTTGATACAGTACGGGATTGTCATATGATCTTATTTAAATGCTTTATTTGCCCGGACTAATGAAGCTGTATGAATTACTCAGTTTTTGTAGATGATCAGTCATTAATCTTGCCTAATGAGTCAATGAAGGAGAAGAAGAAGTTTGTCAAAGGTTGGTATATGCAGTTGTGGGGTGTGTTAACATTAAGCAGAAGTCTTCAATTTCTTTTGTTTAAGAGCCACAGTGAGTTCCATAGACCAAAGTTTCGACATTATAATATTTATTTAGGGAGTAATCCCTTAATTACTGATGATTTTCCCTTAAGAAATGTAAGAAAAACTTCAATATTAACGATTTTAAGCATTTTTCAAAGTATTTTCATCCTCTTTGCGCCTCTCCTCTAGTAAGACATTTCAACTCATTCGCCCGTCAGCTGGCAACATACTGTACATTTGAAATACGACAAATATTAAGAACTTAGTAGAGCACTTATCTTATTATAAATCACATCATTAATTGCAATTAAAATGTCCAATTACATTGCCCACATCCTTTATTGTGGTTCTTTTGATAAATTTCAAAGTATAATCAAAATGAACTGCGGTGGTGCAAATATCTGGCAGTTACCCCGGACTAATGACAGCGTAGTTTTTCCTAAGTAAATATCTTACGTATATAGACATTTTGATATTACCACTGTGATTTAATGTAAAATTTAAAAACACCAATTAAACTGAATGATCGGTCTACTTTCCTAGTAGACGTGAAGCTGATATTGATTATTACGTTAATTGGCAACTCGTATTTTACTTTAAATTATACACCACAGCATAGAATAAAAAAATATTGAATTATTTAATGAACGAAATAGACAATAAAGAACGTATTATTGTATATATATTTTTTATATAACTGTCGCTGAACAGCCGGCCCTATCTTGGGTTTACGACTACTAATGTTCAACTCCGTAGCCTCGTAATTTTGGAACAATCCAGAAGACAAGGAAACTCCTGGATCAGTACCCCCAGATGTACTGTTTTGCTATGGGAACATGTAGGACTTTGAGACTCGTCATATTTAGCGTGCATCAGTCACCATTTACTGCACGGGAAGTCTACGGCCGGCGGGGATTGAACCCACGAACTCTTGAACATGGGCCCAGTGCCCTACCAACCAGGCTTTCCCGGCCTGTTATTGTATATTTAAAACATTTTAATCGACTTAAATAGACAGACAATATGTTGTATATTTTTAAAAAAAGAAGATGAGACTGGGTAGTTCCATTGAAAGTTAACTTTGAGTACTCATTTTTTTCGTTTTGTTTCTGGTGGATGCATATATGCTTTGTTTTCTAAATAAATGGCAAGCTTCATTTTGACTTATTGCTTACCAAGTTTCATTTTTTTTTAACATTTTGTTATTTGAAGAAATTTTATTTTTATTGTCATTATTATTTGCATAAGAAAAAAGTAAAATTAAAAGTTTATTCTTTTTAAAAAATCTTCTACTTTTTCTCATGTTTGTAACAATAAAATCACATTAAAATAAAGCTTTTTATCTTTTTCTGAAAGAGCAATCATTTTGGTAATTTAGAAATTAAACAATTTTTTCCTTTTCATTTTTATGTGTTTTTCATAAAAGTAGTAATGATACGCGAACGATGTTAGTGAATTATTGTAACTGAAATCGACAAAAAAACTGCTATAGTTTTTAAATGATTTGTAAAGTTTTTATTTTGTAAAAGTGTCAACAACCAACAACACTGAATATATTTTGAACACAAGTAGGCAGGAGAGCAAAATAAAGAAAAAGGATACTATATACAAATATAGATATGTATGCACGTCTTGTATACATACATGTATTTATATATCTATAAATAATATGCGTAAATACGCAAGAATATCTACAACTTTGTACTTTTACACAATAAATATGTTTTCAGTCTCATAAATTAAGCAACAAAACAAGACGCGGGTTCTATGAAAATAAGCGAGTAAATACACAAATTAAAAACAGCCAAAATGCAGATAGCGTTTTTTTTCGCAAATTTTACTTTTGTGTTTTAAGCCAGCTCTAGCTTTGAAGGAAATAATTTCGCAGCAAGGTTTATAGTTTATGTCATGCAGCACCTTCTCAAAACAATAGGCTTAGGAAAATTCAGTCATCATCATGGTACACAAGTGCAGCCTTTGAAATGGAATTCAATTTTCCTTTATAAAACTTCGTAGGTAAATACGGGCTACGAACTTCCCGTAACTTTTATAACCGAACATGTATTAAGTAAAATTCTACTAAAACGTACTTTGGCTTTTGTTTTTTTCTTCTAAAGTTCCACCGTTTCGCAATCTAATCAACCCGGCATGTATATATATATATATATATATATATGTTTTATTTTAATTGAAACTTATTTTTTAACTGTAACCGTAGCTGCCTTTTTGTTAGTCTTTAAAAACTATGTCTACCCTTGTATCACGATTACAATAAAAAAAGGAAACGCGCCTCCCATTGTCGGTTCATTCAAGAGCTAGAAACTAGTTGGTTATGAGTTTATTCAATTATTTATTTACATCAGGCAGAAATATGTACATATTTATTTTCCTCCATCTTTACAGATGGTTTTTCTAGGATACTGCGAATGACCATCCATCTTTATCAGGATGATCTCTAATCTACAATTCTCTCCCGCAGTGGAGAGGGCTAGAGTGGAAGTTGTTTTGTGAGCACTTGTTTTTCTTTTTTCTTTTGAGGATTGCTAATAACAGGAAAAGGCCTTCAAAAACTATGCTTTGTTTAATTCAAATCGCATCGTTGCGATTCATAAATCGCAATCATTTTTTAACTAAACCATACTAAAACTTTCACTTGCTTACATTTGTTTTTAACTAAAGCACTAAACCTATACGTTGCCTTTGTCAACACGTTGGAACCAACTTTAAATGGGTCCGTTCGCGTGCTCTTATAATAGACAAATCATTTTTCCGCTTATAACGTATTCTAAAGTAACGTACTGAACCCTTATTTCGTGTTGATCCAGTGTTTTTCAAACCTATCGAGACAGTGCAGCGTAAAGTTAAAAATTTCTTGTAATGTAATGCAGCTTTAAAATGAAGTTAAATTCTCATAAAAGTAAAATTTTTGCTTTAAAAAAAAATTTTTTTTTTTTAAACTTATTTTTAAGAGAAAGAAACTAAATCTTTTTAAGGTACAAAATTTGGCAATGGACAACATTTCTTGGATTAAAAGTTTATATTTACTGACAAGGCACAGCAGCATTCCTTAGCACTTCACTTGAAAAACACTGTTACAAACTTTTTACGCGTTTAGTGTTAACCTGGATATCGGTTAAAAAATCGATTTCTTTTAAATATGTAGCCTACAATATGAAAAGGACTACAATCAAGCGCTATCTATAATAAACAAATACTCATGCAAAAGAGAGGAATATTCTTAAATCTATTATTCTTTTCTTATTACCTATGAACCAACTGCTCGTGTTGTACACTATAATAATAAGGATAATAATGATAATAATAATAATATTCCTAACTCAGTCAATTGTTTTCTATGATATGGAGACAAAAGTATTATTAATAAAGTTTCACAGAATGTGGAGAATTTGCATAGTGCTCGAATTGTTCTTTCATTTACTAGCATCAGGTACAACAATACAAAGTCACCGGGGCTGAGAACAAATAAGAGCGATATGGTTGAATAAATGCAGTGATAAAACAAAACTTTTCCACAATTCCAACAATATTCATTCTTTAAAAATATTCCAGCAAAAATTTATTCTCCTACAGATTAAAATCTTCATAAACTTGGTTCGTATATATATTATGACTTATAATATCCTATTCGATTAGTATTTGCAATCTATCTGTGAAAATATCCGTCAAATGAAGTCCACATTTAAAGACTTTGGGAATATAATTAGAGCACCAAATATTTTGTTAAGACTAAAACGCTCGTTTTTTTATTTTTATTTTTTTGAAAAATATGACCTAAATCTCCCATACTTGTTACAAGGCAACTCTGGCACTAACAGTTCCTTCGCTAGCAGTCCGATTGTTTACTTGACATAGTGGTTGTCTGTTCTTTTTTAGGTATCGTCGGTGGGATAACGTATAGGGCAGATCCGTACTCGTCGTATACGAAGTACTGCTTCGTTTCCGGTTCCTTACCGCCTTTGTAGGTGGCCGGAAGCGTTGAGGCTTTGTCATACGAGTCCTCTCTCGGTTTCCAGATTGGAGAACTAGCTTGCACCGTCTGGGGATGGTAGCTCGATGGCGGATTGCTCGATTGAATGAGTTTCGCTGATGAGCTGCCCATACTTGAGTTGGACAATGACGACGTTGCGCTAAGACTGAGCGCTCTGGGGGTTCCCAGATTGCCTGGTTTTAGCTTGCCACTGCCCCCGCTACTGCTTCCGTCATGGGATTTGTCAGATTTGTCGGATCTATCGGATTTATCTGATCGGTCCGACCTCTCTGACTTTTCTGAATCTAGTGTCAGCGGCGAGTGTCCTCGTGAGTCTCCTCGCAAATCCCTGACAGAGTTACTCATATCGTCCATGCCATCTGCCACTGTTCTGCTTCGTGTTCTGAAGTTCGGATCGACGTTATCGTAGGTTTCTGTGTTGTAGTCACGATCGAAGTGACCAGCTGAGTGCCTCTGAGAGTGCCTGGATGACCTCTTCTTTGCGCTTAGAGTCCTTGTCATGCTTTCTCCTTTCTTGGAGGAGTGGGGGGATTTTTCCCTCACCCCGCTTCCTTTCGTGGCAGGAACTGTCATGTTGCGAACACTCTCTCGAATGATTTGTCGAATAGTACGGAGGAAAGAATTCCTAAGCTCGGTCGTGCTGGAAATTGAAGGTGAAATTGAATTAGGTAATTATCACTAGAACATATAGAATATAGAATTGATATACTAAAGTGCATGCTAATTATAAAGAATGCAAATCCCTCACAATCTTAAAAAAAAAAAAAAAAAAATGAAGGAAAATTATAAAAATGTAAAAATAAAATTCTTAATTGATTTTAGCTTATATTTGAGTCAACAAAGCTTATATAAAACAATTTATCAAAGCTTATATATTAAAGCAATTTATTAAAGCTTACATAAAACAACTGATTTTAGCTTATATAAAACAAGTCAAAAGTCTTTTTTTTTCTGAAATGAATTAAATTTTGGAATTTTAAGAACATATATTTTAATTTCGGCTGACATGAATGCATATTACTCTAGAAACTACAAGTTTGGAGGACATAAATGCGCATCACTCTTTAATTACAAGTTACTAAAAAAGAAGAAAAAAATCGCAAATATTAGAAAAAATGGGTCTATAATTTATAGGCTTGATTTTTTTGTAAACCGAAAACTGGCATTTATCTCTATAGAAAGTATATAAAAACACATATGAAAGTCTTGAAGCAATATAACGCGAAACTTTTAAAAGAATAAATCCCACTTTCTTCAAATGTGACAAGTCTGCAACAAAATATCTATTAATAACGTTTCATGATAGATACTCTGTGAGCTTCCAGAACTTTTTGTATTATTTATTGACATGCATCGGACTTATTGGCATAAGTCCTATTGGTATTGTATATGGAAATATTCTACCTAAATATTGTGGTCTTTTTTTTCCGAAAAACACTCCCCGAAAAAGTTTTAAAAATATGGCTTACACTTGTATTGCATTAGGGCTTTCTCATGCAAAAAATATATAAAATACAAAAAAATATTAAAAAAAAAAACAAAGGTTAAGAAGTTGAAACCATATAAAGTATAAGTATTAGTGTAAATTTGGTGCAAAAAATTAACTAAATTTTCAGTTCCTAACAATTTTTTACAAGGTAATGAAATGGAGCTGTTAGGTATATACATATTCATTAGATCAAAAGTTATCCAGGGTGGTCCATTTTTTTTTGCGCATTGTGCATAAAAGTGTATTATAGTGATTAAAATAATTGCATATTTTTTGTAAAAAAATAAATAAAATGCATATGAGTTCTGCCTATACAAACCTGTTTGAAAGTTGGTAAATTTTTTCATTCCGTCGTTGAAGCTGAGATTTGAGATGTATGAGTTCCCACAAAAAGTGTGAATCTCCATCTTTTAGATTGCTTGAACGAACTTGAACTTCAGTAACCGGAATTAGAACTTGATATCTAATTATTTCTACTTCTGAAGTGCTATTTTTATTTGAGCTTCCCTACAATGAAGAAATGAGAATAGAATCATATCATTAAACTAATAAAATAATTTAAACATAAAAATTGAAAGGCTTTTGATAGTTAGATATAATATATCAGTTTGGTATCGTTATATTTAACTATACAGGATGCCGCCCGGCATATATAGTTTTAGAATCCCTGATATCTAGAAACCTTGAATCCAGAATTTGAAAAAGAACGAATCCACTTGCTGACACTCGATTCGTGATTTTCAATTAAAAGTGTTAGTGAAATTTTAAACTTTTTAATAATAGCTTTGCCCTTGCTAATGGTTCTAATTTTTAAAAATCGGAGTATTTTCCTTCGATTCTATCTGGCAAATAAAACAGTTTTGATTTCGATTTTACTTACTGATTGATTCCATTTGGAAAATGATTTGTCCAATTTTATAGCTTTCTTTCTTTCTTTTGCCTTAAGTATGAATTTTAGACTTTAATATATTTTAAATATCCACAACTTTATTTTTGAAAAGTATGTTAAAAATATGCATAGGATCATCGGAAAAAAAAAGCCCAACAAAAATTTATTAAACGTACGGAAATAGTTGTTACGTAGAAATTTAATGTACATTTCTGAAATAAACAACTTCAAAAATAAAATAAAATAAATTTTATGAGTAACTGAACTCTCGTAGATGCTTCATAAGGCAAAAAGGGGAATTTGATTGCTGTTTTATTATCTGCCGAACCACTGATGTTACACATGCGTATACAACCTTGTATTTTTCTTATTATATTGGTACCAGAGTTCATTTGTGCTCAGTAGTTCCGTTGTGTTTGTTAATTTGCAAAACAGTCTTATAATTCCAGCACTTTTTCTTCGAGGATCCAGAATTAAGTGCGATGACTTTCCGTACAAGTGAACCAGAAGGAGAGATTAAGTGCCATAAACAGAAGCGCTGGCAATATCGCAGTGAAGGGAACTATTTTTTATTAAATTTTTACCAGTCAATGTTTATTTTTTGAGATCAAACTTAGTTTATAAAAGCTTCTCATCTAAGCCAAGAGCTCAAGCCCTTTGACAGATCTTTCTTTTCCAATAGTGGCAAAAAGGATTTAATATAGTTGTACCTCGTCATATTTTTAAACCTGTATATGGAACTGTAGATTTCGGCTAAATAACTAATTTTTAAGAATCATATTTCATGTAAGCTAAATTTTCATTTTTTAAAAATAATATCTTCCTAAATCTTGTTTAAGATTTTTGTTCGAAATCACCAATGTTTCTTGTTAGTTCAAGGACTTACTTTTAATCCTCTTTCATACGAATAGGACGCTGCAATGCGTCAAAGTAATATCGAAACGTTTTTAGAAATGTCTTATGGAAGCCCTGTTCATCTTAACTCAACTGCGCCATACACATTCTTCATCAAATGATACTTTTGATTTTTTTGCATGTAATGCACCAACACAAAAAACTAGACTTTAATTCTCCTTTAACTTATTCTGCACTTAACACTTCGAACATCGAATTAAACTGTCGTCTATATCTTATCTGTAGGCAATGGAATTCAATAAAAAGAATGTAGCTTACTTTTGTCGTAATTTTGTGCTGAATGAAATAAAATAGACATTGCTTTAAGATTTGTTAGGGATTTTTATTTTATATGTTTAAAATAAGTCATAATATAAGTTACAAAAAATGCATACATTTATAAAACTTATTTATCTATACATACTTCCACGCAAAATTAATTTTTAATAAATGATTATTATTTTATTATCCAATTTATGAACTATCTAATTCGTTATCTAATTATGAAAATAATTTCACAGCAAAAAAATCTTCAATGAATTCGTATTTGTGAACTTTTATTTATTGAGAAATGACACTAATTCATTTTGACCTTTTAAAAATAGTTTAGTTAACTCATGAGCAATTTAAAAAATACATATTAATCAAATTTTGAAAAAAAATAAAGCTTTTCTTAGAAGTACAATTTAATTGCGATTAATAACTGAATTGTTGTTCGAGTTCTTAAAAAGGAAAAAAAAATGTTTATGCGTACTCCAGTAAATGAGAAAAAAAAATGTATGAAGTTTTCTTTTTTTTTTTTTTTTTTTTTTTTTTTTTTTTGTATCACTCACTTCGCAAAGATTGTCTATGTTTCTTATTTACATCTTTCACAAAAAAATATTTTATTTTATTGAGTACTAAAAAAAAACATATACATTTGTTTTTACATTATTTTATTTGTTGTAAACATCATTTATAACTTAATATGTACACAAAGTTTTTGTCGTTAAACAGAATTTGTGTGGATTTGATAGCGTACAACTGTTAACTGTAGGCTAGATACTTTTTCTTCACTTTTTTTACCAAATTACTCACAAAAATTTATATAATTTCTCTAGTAAAAAGTATTTTTAAATGAATAGTGATTTGCTAAATTTAGAATGTTTTTGTAGTCAATGTTTATAATTTAATTAATAAAAAATAATAAACGCCTGAAAAAACAAACTGTACATACATTATTAATATGTAAGCTATTAAAGTTTAGTAATATTAGATTAAAATTGAAATAAATTACTGTTGTTAGTGTTCTGTTCAGAAAAAATGCCATTTAAAGCTTGTAAACTTTTATGCCATTGATATGCAGGATGCGCCATGATTCATACAGCATTGTATTTTTTTTAATTAATGAGTTTCAACATATACTTTCGGGAATATTCAGGGTTTGGATTGTGCATTTCAACTTTTCGAAATAATCTCTAAATTCCTATTTTTTATGCACTAAAGTAAATCATTTCCCCCGAAAACATACAAAAACAAATGATCTTACCATAAGTTTTTTCTTTTGTCGAATCTTTTCTTTGCATAGAAAAACTACAGCTGTCTTAAATACAAAACACATTGCATACAGTTCTAAACCTTTCTTAATTTTGCCTAAGAATTCTGAAATATTCAGCCATTCTACGCCAGCGTAGAATAGTAGTTCTCCTGAGCTGAGATCTACATGCTGAAAAGAAGAAAAAAACATTTTCACGTTTCTATATGTTTTATTACTCAAAATATGCAAGCAAATAATCACTTGAACTATAAATTTTAGTTTACAAATAATACATTTCCATTAATGTATCAGTTATATAAAATTCATTTTTTCTTACTTTTTTTTAATTGCTTCCAATTTTTGTTTGTTTAATTCTAAATATTTTAAATAAAAAAAGTAATTCTTTTCCTTCTCTTACTAATTCTTCTTCTCTTTCTAAACTTTTATGCACAGTAAAGAGGAAAATAAGGAAAATTTAAAATGAATTAAAAAAGAGGATAATTTCCTTTTTGTCCAAATTTTATTTTATTTTATAACAGTCGTTGATCGGCCGACCTAATTTCTGGTTTATGACAAATTTTTAACTTCGTAGCCTTGTAATTTTGAACCCAATTCAGAAGATAAGGAAACTCCTAGATTAAGTATTGTGAGAAATTCGCCTTCGTGGATGAACTAAACAGCATTAACTCTTTTGATGGAACTAAGCAGCATTTGCGTGACAGGGAGAGGAAAACCACGAAAACCTTCCCCGTTTAACCGGATGGCGAGGGGACTAACCCATTATCAGTCCATCACTGAGGATATTTTGTGTCATCACTGTGGTCGGTGCGAGTCAAGTGCTGAATTTGTTTCGACCAGCCATCGTTGAGGTGAACCACCTCGAGACAAGCGCTCTATCCCCTACCACCACGGCTCTTTGTCCGAACTAAGATGAAGAGCTTTGAGCTCATCAGTTTCAAACTAAACCTTTACCAATCTAGACAATTTCACACCAAGTCTTTCCAAGTAACACTTCCTAAGTGTTTCTTTTTTGATGAAAATCAATTTTTTTCGCCCACTTGAAAAACGTAATCTGTTTTAACAATTAATTTTTGGAGAGGGTATGCATTTATAGCTAAAATAGAGGCGGATATCGACGTAATCTCCCCATGTTTTTAAAAGAAGTTCAAATTTCGATTGAAAGGAAATACCTTTCGGAGATAAATTCTATTCGAAATCGTTCAAGAGCAATTGAACTTTGTATTGTTTTAGTGCAATTAAACAACATAAGACAACAGAACATAAAAAAAAAACAGACAAAGTAAGTGCTTCACGATGGATTTCTAGAAATGTGTCTGGACAACTAGTTTCTTTCGGTTGCTAATGTATGAACACTAAAATAGAATTTCAAAAATCTGATAAAATAAAACTCTTTTTTAAGAACTTTTAAAAATTTTTTTTTTTACAATAAGTAGCTTATCATACAGAAAGGCCAAACATATAAAAATCCCAATTTTGAACTTTTGGTCATCACTTTAATTGATTTTCCTATTGCATGGCAGAATTTTAATCAGACATACAAGAACAAGAATTTTAATCAGGCATTAAGATGGAACATTTTGGTAATTTGAAAATGTATCGAGTTTTTGATTTCAACAAATTTTTTTAATCAATTAAATAACAATTAATTCTGCTTGTAGTGGTCTGGAGACGATTTAAATTTCTTAGAACATTAGATGCAGTGATGTAGTTTAAATTTGAGTTCTCTAGCTAGTTGGAGTCGAAATTTTTATTGCAAGATTTCATCGCTACAAATAAGAAATTCAGTTAATAACTGTTCTAAGATAGATAACAGATCTATCTGAGGCTTAAATAACTGCAAATAAATTCTTCAATTTACGGAATCAATTATTGATGAATTTTTGAATATGATTGGAAAAATATTTTTTTAAAACTACTTTTTTGGATTTTATATTTTTGTAGGAATACAATTCCAATAATGTAACAGATTTTTTAAAGTAACTATTAGACTTTTTATAATTAAGAATTTTTTTTTCTTCTTGTAATCAGAGCGTCAGAAAAAAAACCATATAAAAGGAGCACCGGTGTTCCATCTGCTTCAAGGGTTAAATCAATCCTATAATTTGTTTTATAATTTATGCGACAGATTTCATTTCTTATCTTGATAATTTTTAAATTTTTTTATACTGTCAGTGAATTTTTTTAAAACTGACAAAGTTAAACATGTTTACAACTTTAGTACAGATCTATTTAAATTTTTTTCCATTTAAGTGTTATTTGGTTTTAAATGTATTTTTACTAAATATAAATTAAAGAGGATATATAATAACAATATCTTAGTAAAAAATTGGTTCCAAAAATAAGATTAAAGTTCAGTCAACTTACTTGCTTAGAAGATTTCAGATGTTGTCGATGTAAGTGATCAAATATTGCACCATACTCTTCGTGAATCCTTTGCATTTCATTTATGTGTTCTGCTACTCGTTCCATACCCTTCAGAGCCTCTGTTGAAAAAACAATAGCAAATATTGAACACACTTTGCCAAATTCTTTAATTTACGGAATCCAGTTTACTTCAATTATTATAAAATATCTCAAAAAATGATTATAACTTGTTGATGGAAACGTCAAGTAAATGCATGAAGATGTTCGAATTATAATTGTGAAGAAGATTGTTTAAATTAATAAAGTTTAGGAAATATTACAATATGAAGTGTTTTATAGGAAGAAAACAAAAGCTTTTTTTTACGATTTTAGGTTATTGCATTTATTTTTTCGTATACACAACTTAATTGTAATAAATATTGAAAGCCAACTGCAAAATAATACTGAAAACTGCTATTACTTAATAAATAGTTCAAGCTTTATAGCTTCTAATTTGAGATATGTTTTTTTTTAATAGTGAAATAGAATATTCCAATCAATGAGTTTGTTCCACGCATTCACGCATATCTGTTTTCCACTGGTGAGATGGCTTAAGATTAACAATTAATAAAAAATCTTGCATTTTGAAAACTTTATCCTCAAAATATCCAGCATCTTTCTGAGTTTAGAATCGGGTATAAGTCTTTGTAACATTAATACTTGAATAAATACCTGCAAGGTGTTGGTGCTCCTCCGATATAGGATCAGTGAGGTGCTTGAGCTGTTGCAGAAGCAATGGGTATTTGAGTATCCGCTGTATTGGCTTGATGAGGTAGGACTCCAATGAGAAGGAATGCTGGCCTCGAGGATTGCGGGACTGTAAGAATTCCACGAGAGCCGCGTTCCCCTCGCCTGAACACATACACAAGATTGTCAGTATAACATAACATGGCATTCACATTTCAATTACAAAACTTGCTTGATTTACAGCTAATTTTGAGATGATATTGGAAAATTTTTCACGCGTTAGAAGTTCCGAGTTTCTTAAAAGGAGTTTTAGTGCTACAGTCGAACCTCGATTTCACGAATATTTCGATATCTCGAAGAAAAAAAAAATTCCATTCAAATTTCCGATACACTAAATTTTAACTTGATTTCACGAATTTTTTTTTCTAATCCCTCGATAACTTGAATTTTTTTCCCATTAATAGTGTAGATTTATTTTTCTGAAATTAAAAAAATATTCCAAAAATATTTTTTTTTTTTAAGAATGGCTGACAAGGCATGGAATGATGTGTCTTCCTCTACGATAATGAATGACTTCAAGAAGTCTGGATTCATTAAAGATCACAAAAGTAGTCAAACAATCAATCAATTCTGCTGAAAACTACACTGAAAATGATTGGAACAGATTGACCAGACTCATGAAGCTTGATGACATGGAATTTCATGACTTTGTAAACGTAGATGATGCAGTAACAGTGTGTGGTCAGTGGGATGACAATGATATTATCGCTCAAACGAAAGCTTCTTGTGAACTATCAGAGGAAGAGGATAAGGAAATCGAAGATTTACAGCCCAATGTTACTAACAAACAAGCACTTTCTGCAGTGGACACTGTAAGGAGATTTATTGAGAGGCAGCCGAATATGTCAGAAGAGACATTTAAAGCTATAGTCCACTTAGAAAGTGTTATAGACAAACCTTCTTACACATCTCTGAAGCAAACAGCAATTGAATATTTCTTTAAATGAAAGTGTAAAAAGTGTTTTTAGAATAAATATGGAATAGTAAATAAGGTATGTAAAGAGCATTTCTCTTTATTCTACCATCGATAATAAGCGATTTTGGATAATTCGAATTTTCGATATTTCGAACTTCTTCGAGATATCGAGGTTTGACTGTATAATTTTTTAATAATTTTTAATAATAATTTTCGATAATTGAATCAGTCCGAAGACAAACTATCTTCAAAGAAAATTCACTATAGACGACTTGTTTTCGAACTCGTCGATTCCAGTGTTGTAGTGGCAATTTTTCATCAGAGGAATGCTCAGTATTTAAAAATTTTATGAACATTTTTCTTTAAATAATATGTTGAAGTATTATAATTTTTTTTTCGTTTCTACCTGCAGTTGGTTTAAAATTCTCTAAATAATAACCACTTTAAAGTCAGGTTTTTCGCAAGTAATTAAAATTCATTACGCAATTTAATGCTGAATAAAAAATAGCAGATATAAAGGCTTGTTAAATGGTTGCATTAAATTTTTACCTTTATCAGGAACGGTATGGTGTGATTGCGATTCTCATTGTCGTTATTTTTTGTCGTACTTGATGTATTTTCATATAAAATATTTCATTTTATTTGATTCTTTATTTTTTGAGTTGCACGCTAAAATGTTTGCTTCTTAACTTTAGGACATGAGTGAGGACTAAAATGAATGTACGTATCTCAAATTTTCATGTGTTCAGAAAAATTGAACTATGATTGTAGGTAATACGCTTAAACTTTGAAATATACTTTTAGCTGAATTTAAGTTGTAAATTTTCTTTTTAATTTCGAAGAAAAATAAATATTATGAGCTGGTCAACACATTTAAAGGCGTTTTGAGAACATTTTTCATTTTGTTTAGAAATACAATTAGATAATAGCCGCATAACTGCATTTTTCACTCAAACTGGCTCAGTCAGTTTTTTTAAAACTTAGCAAACTAAGATGATAATGTTGTATCAATAAAGTGATTTACCTGGATGAAGCACTTTCTGAGCCTTTGAGTGACTGGCACAAAACGAACTATACAACTTGAACTGATCTGCATAGTACAGAAAAGAATTTCCCAATGCAAACAAGACATTCTAGAAAACAGAAATGATTTAACGAAGCAAGTTATTTTCAATGAAAGTGTTTACAAATATTATAACAATGCATTTGAAGAAACTTTATTACCATGTTATAGTAATACTAAAATTTAAAAATCTGACTTTAATGATTCTATAAGGGCTGCCCAAATGAAAATTGACTGCACTTGATAGTATCAGAAATGCAACAGCAATAGCAATGTTACACTTCAGAGATATAAAATAATATAAGAGACAACAAATTGCTTATAACTGATTAGCTAGTTCGCATGAGAGCATTTAAAGTGAATGTGAAGTGAGTGAAAAATTATGCCTAGAAAAGTAATAAAATTTTTAAGGGCAGAAAAAGAGCATAATGTCTAAAAAAATGACTGTGGACAAATGACATAAAAGTTTACTAGAAGGTCTTACATCAATAAGTGATCTGTCTAAATCCAGGGACAGCGAACACCCGTGATCTCCAATAAAGCCATTTCTTGCTCATATTTTGATTAGAGGCAATCGAAGAGTTACAACTCGTTAAATTTGTCTAGCATTTTGTCTAAGTGAAAGAACAGAACATCTAAAGATTTTACTACTCCTAGTTGTTCTGTTCTAGTCACACCCGCCATCTTAGCACAACTTCACATTCACTTCAATTTGTTTCTTGCAAACTAGTGAATCAGATACACTTCTCTTGCCATTCATTATAACCCCGAATGGTGGAGTTACTGTATTTCTGACGCTATTGCACGTGGCATAGTTTTCGGTGGAAAAATATTATATCTTTGCAAAGTCTTACTCCTAAAAAAATGGGACACTGAATGGTATTGACACTCCACCGAACGCTCTGAAGCATTGTGTTAGAAGGTTCGGTTCTTCTCGCAACAAAGTGAAGTTTCAAAACAATTATTTAAAATATCAGAAGAATAGAAGGATCCATTATTTTGTTAAAAGTGTTCTTTGACATTGGGAAAAATTATCAGAATTAATTACAAATGGTCAGCAACTAAGTTTAAGTATGATGCCTTGTTCTGAAAATAGAAATCCTTCTTGTACACAAAGCAAAAGTCCCAAAGCATGTTGGGATAAAAATTTTTTTTTCATACTACACTAAAGCTCTAAGGGCAACACCGAGGCGGAATAGTTTATTCACATAAATGGTTTCAACTGGTCATGGAATATCTATCGACTAATGTATAAATTTGATTAAAATTGTTAGATATTTTATCATGAAGAGCATCTGAACTGAATTAAGTGTACGCAGTTTTGAAGCAAAATCTTTAGTAAAGACGGTGAGATAGAAAGGCACAAATTATTCCCAGACTCAATAATTTACCTTGAATTGGGAAGGAAGCTCGAATTTAGCAAAGTCCGGTTCAGCGGATATCGCTTCTTCTAAGCTCTGAAGGAAAACTCTTTGAAACTGTACAATCTCTTGTATATTGCCGAAAAGTGCGTTGATTTCAGCGTTTGACAGGAACGTTTCTTTCTTCATTGGCTCAAGGTAGTGCTCTAGCAAACTGTTCAGGTGCTGAAACAGGAGAAAAGAAGTAAGTGTTTCTAAGAAACTAACTGCAGCTTGACCAAACATTGCGAAAGAAACAAGGTCTTTCTTCAGAGTACGTTTTCAAAGTAATTTTTTTATACAAACGTAATCCGAATCAATATTAATAACTGAAGCACTGTATATATATATATATATATATGAATNTATATATAATGCAATATAGAATGAACATGGGGAAAATATAGATCATCAATTTGGATCTGTATTGTTCTTCTCTACATGGTGAGCTAAGGACATGCACTCAACTTTAAAAAATGATTATTTCAGAAATATTTAGTTGCCTGATTAAAGCTAAAAATACACACAACTTTTTTTAATAATTATTGTGTGGTATATTTTGTTATTAGTAGTACGTTTATTGTAATTTTCATCTCTTGTAACTAATCCAGAAAATTTTTCTATTAAACCAGGGCTTTCTTCTAATGAGCATTGGGTTAGTTTATATTCTGTAAAAAAATTCCGAATCAAATTACGGTAAAAGTACCAGCCCCAGGGTGCCAGCACTTTTTCCCGTAATTTGATCCGAAACTTTTCACAGTGTAGTTTTAAAATCATAAGATCCGAAATCGGTTGTGCAGCAACAAAAGTAAATGGTATTTGAAATACTTAGGTAAGCTGTTCAAAAAGTGCTTATAGACTAAGTTTGAGGATCGAAAAACTGTAAAAAGAAGAAAATATTTCTAAGGCTTTTTCTTAATTAAAAATTTAAATTATTTTGTAATTTTATATTTAGATAATATATTATATTTGGATAGTATATTATATTTAGGTTTTTCAGCAGGCTTCCAATTTCTGGAAACGGTTTGAAAATAAAAAAAAAAATATTCAAAGATTGAAAGGAACATCTAGAAAATAGAGTAGAGATATCTGTATCTCAATGGTGTTTTCATTTTTTTATGGAGTTATTTTCGATTTTTGATAGTTTAAAATAATAATATCCAAATGAATAGCTTGCATTCTAAGTAAACTTTGAGCATCATTTTGGAAGTGCGGGCCAATTGTATTTTCAATTTATGGATTCTTGTTGGTTGCTAAATTTATAATTAACTATTTGTATGCCATGTGTCAATGGCTAAGTGCAAGAGATTTAATTTTTATTGTAGTTGAAAGATTTAATAATTTTTAAAAAATGGTCCCTATTGTGTTTCATAACACTTCAAATTTAGACAATTTTATCTTTATTGTAATAGATATATTTAATCATTTTAATAAAGGTCTTCATTGTATTTCATATTATATTTCCAATTTAGACAAAAATGTGATGCCTTTAAAATAGATGGCATTAATTAATAAATAGTAATGGATAAAACGTTGATTCGTCAATATCAAATACATTTGTATACAATATGTAAAATTGTATAATATTGCTTATTAAGTTAATTTAGTAAAGACAATTTATTAGTATATATAGGTTTAAATAAATCATTCACATATACAGAAAGATAAAGGAAGTATAAATGGACTCTATATCAGAAATACAATAGAACCCTGCTAATCTGAACTAATTGTTATTACTGCCTGTTCGGATTACCGAAATTATGGATTATATGAATAAAAAAAAGCTCATTTTAACCATATATTAGTATAAAAAAACATACGTTGGAAATTATAAGCATAGAGTTTCCACACAATTGCAATTTTTACTCACCATTTGTTTTATGAGATCATGCAGTCATTTCTTTTGAGATTGAGTATGTAAATCTTGTTATCAATCAATTGCTTTTCTCAATATATCGCAATCTCTATTCATGTGATTTTGATGCTATAACTTATATTCAAAACTGAATAATCCTAAATTCGTGTGATTCGTGGTGTTTTTTTAAAAACTTTTCTTTGAATCTTTTAATTTTTAAAGTTATATCATTACGCAAGATTGTACACAAGTAATCACGTTTTCAATATTATAGTATTATTCATGGTATTCATTCTCATGGCATGAAAATTCAAAATAACAAGTGCAGATACTGAGATATATAAATCTCACATTAAGATATTTACATATCTATTATGATAAATATAGATATTTAATATCCATATTTATCATATTTTGAATTATATAAATCTCTTATTTGAAAGATACACTGCAAATTTTTTGGAGTTTATTGAACGATAGTATCGCTTAAATTTCCTACAGCCTTAAAAAAGCGTTAGATTGAGCTATTTTATCGGACTTTTTAAAATATACGATACTGTTATTCAACTCATACTACAGGCACATATTTTAACTTAATATCAATTTACACCGTATTAGATTCAACATTGAGCAGATTTTTCTCAGAGTGTAGATAGTTTCGTCATCCATATCGCAACGCATAACCACGTGATTGATTTGGATTAATTGGTTTTTTGAATTGAATGTTGAAAATGTTGAATGTGACTTTTGGATCAAATGTTGTTCAAATTAGCTGAGTTCTATTCTACAGAAATTTTTGAAATAAAATTATGACTGAAACTTAAATAGAAACATAGATAAATTTAGTACTTTATTAAGGTTGCTATAAATTTTTACCATATTCCGGTTCAAGGGTTGTAATACTGCACTGAGTAAAAAATTATGGTCAAAAATACTAGACGTGGATGGTTGTTTCTAGAATGGCTTGAAAATTTCTTTGAATGGTAAAATTTACCATGTTTCTGGCGCTATGGGAACATCTCATTACCGAATTCTCATTTACCGAAGCGCTTTGAAAATGATTTTGGTAAAATTAACAAAAAATATGGTTTTATAGTATAGAATAAAACTTAGTTATTTTACCGTGATAGCTTAGAGCATGGCATAAACACCATTTATTCGGTTAAATTTGCTTTTTTGTATTTTTCACTAATTGTGTGGTAACAAGAACTATAACTTTGAAAACCAGAGCTTCCTGTCAACCGTTTACATATGTATGGAAAAATTACTGTATGAATGATCTAAATACCGTATATTTTGGTTTTAATAACCAGAATTATGTTTCTTTTTTGTATCAGAAATGTCACTATCACACAGTGCGGCAAGTTTTCAAGAATTTTGTTCTCAGTGTATGGTTCATTGTTGAAACGATTTTTTTAGAGCTTTTGTCACCATATTGCAATGTATATTCACACAATTAGAGCGAAGTAACTAGATTTTTGGATTGAAGGGTGTTCAGATTAGCTGGATTCTACTGTACAAGGGTTTCCAAGACGAACCTATGGGGATTATTCATTCCGACAAGAAATAGGAAATGCGAGTTACTTTAGTCATGGCGATATTTATGAAAGAAACCTATACTGAACAAAACAAACAGACAAAGAAATAGGTTGGGGGAAAGCATATTATATTCAAGTGCACAAGACATACATACATAAGTAAAGAAAACGTGAAGAAAGAGTTTTTTTTAAAAAAAGCAAGCAACTATGAAAAAGAAAAGAAATACATAGTCCTGATTTTATATTGATGGTGCAGAAGGATGGTATATATACTGAAGTAAGTATAGAAAGGGATTATGGTCATCATGCGACAATATGTGGAGCGGTAGAAGAACGGGATTATTTCAATGAAAGGTCTGAATTACCTTTTTCAATGCTTCCACATACCAATCGACCAGGTCACTCATGTGCTGCACCAACAACATAAAGGACTAGGAGTCAGAAATAGCAGGGAAACAACACTTCCAAAAATGGGGCTTTTCTAAGGGAGTTCAAAACAGTCAAGTATATAAACTTTTAAGAAAATTAGATAGACATATGAGACCATGTGATGTTGTTTTTTCCCCTTTCCTGCTCTTGGATGGGCTGCATTTTGTGTTAGTGTTTTCTGTTGGGAGCAGAAATAAATGGTAACCAACACATGCAGGTATTCCGTGTATTTTAGCTCAAGAGCTTGGAATGCATGCGTGCGAAGTGGGAATTGAGTGCTTAAAGAAAATATATTCGTTTGTGGAAACAAATGAATCGGCAGATTAAAGAAAGGAACACGTCAAATATGGTGTTTTTTTTTTAAATTTTTTATTTATTTTATCATTTTATGGAAATAAACTTTTCTAATTTACTTGCTTATTATTTGAGTTGTTGAGTGCCAAAAACCTACTTTTGAGTTGAAACAATCAGCCTTTGATGATAAGTCCTGCAAATTTTGAGTCATTTAATAAATTAAATTTTTATTATTTTAATTTTTTATTATTTTAATTTTTTATTATTTTAAAAAATTGCATTTTATTAAAAATCTTTATTATTGATTTCACGATCAGCTTAGCACTGAACGATTCTAAAAATGTGGCAGTCTATGAGTGTAATCTATGAGTAGTATGCGAATCTAATCAGTCATCGCTGGGATTTCAACCACCGAAGCAACAGCTTCGCTGAGCCATGCAATTTTAGAATTCAAGCAAGTTGTTCAAAAATGAAAAAAATTATTCCATGCAATAATTCAATTTAGATTCTGATTTGTGATAGATTCTGATTAGATTAGATTCTTGTGTTGATTAGATTCTGATTAGATTTATATTATTGGCCAAATGAAATAAATTTCCGTATTTTATGTAAGCTACACATAATTGAATACATATCAAAATGCGAGTCAATACGGTAACTAATTTCTAGAGGAAAAAAAAAGAATTTCTAGATGTTTGTTCCATTCTTTAAACAGGTGATTCAAATGTAAATTGATAATTGCGTTTGCGTGCAGCAATAAAACATATAAAAAGTTTATACATAAACAAACTTGAATTTTTTTCGACGAAATTTGAGTAGTTGTAAAGTTTTAATTCGTAATTTGATAATGTATCAATCTAAATCAAATTTAATCTTTGAATGAGTTAAGAAACTGTCAAACAATAAAATGATTGTCATTAATAAAAAAAATTGCAAATTGGAAATTTTTGATCATGTAACACTAACATTCTTAATTCTAGATCTCCTGAAATTTCTGATTGCACCCAAATTCCGACTGAAATGAATATTTTCTTTTTTAAAGTTAGATTTAGTTTTGTTCCACACAAATTCTTCTTGTATTTACAAATTTAAAAAAAATTGCTTCACAACTGTTCATCAGTATAGGTCTTTTAGTAAAAACGATACGATTTTTATATACACGTATTAGCATTGAAGTCATAGTCGAAAAATCAATGGTTAATTTAATACTGTATAAGGCCTTTCAATATTCTATTACGGTAAAACGATGACTCAATCAATGCAATTTGGTTTTATAAAACGTTTTCTCTGTTAAAAATGTAAAAAAGTATATACGTATTTAAAACGAAGTCTTATTTTGACACTTAAAAAATAATTAAAATCATGCATAATGGTGCGAACACATATGTGAAAGCATAGTCATTAAATTTGGTGTTTAATAACTTAGTTCTGTTTTAGTAAGGGTGTTTTAGAGGGATTTAAAAAAATAAATAATCTTATAATGTATGGATTGTATACCTTTACGTAAGTTCTTTCTGTATCTATAAGTTCCATAATCACTTTCCTTAGTTTCTCACCGTCGGATAGTTGTCTTGAAGGCATATAGGGTATGCTTGCAGAACCACTGCTCGCTGTGCTAGCACCACCGAGACTAGAGCTTCTCCTTTCCAAAGGAGCCCGGCAATATTCTGTGACTGTATCTGCAGTCTGAAATTTAGAAGACATTTCTGTGAAACTTAATCTACGGTTCTTACAGTATAATGAAGAAATTTGGTGAAATAAACAAAAAAATGCTTAACAGCTAATAAATATTCTATGCTTGCGAAGAAAAACAACGGGAACTATTTATGTTTTCACACTTCTTAAGATGCACCAGGTTTTGTTTTTATTTTCTTAATTTATTATTTTTCTATTATAATCGTCGTTGAACAGCTGATCCAATTGAGGGTTTATGGCTACCGATGTTTAACTCCGCAGCCTTGTAGTTTTGAACCCGATCCAGAAGACAAGAGATTTCCTGGATGAAGTATTGAGTAAAATTTGTCTTCGTGGAGAACCTTTTAATGAAACTAACCTGATTTTGCTTTACATGGAGAGGAGAGCTACGAAAACCTCTAGCGGTTAGTCTGACTGTGAGGGGACTCTTATCCGTCATCCGTCTGCGACGAAGGATATTTTTACGTCAGTATTGTGGTTCATCTGGACCACCTGTCAGAATTTGCATCGACCAGCCATCACTGGGATTCGAACCCGGTTCAACTTATTGGAAGGCAAGCACTCTATCCCCTGAGCCACCACGGCTCCTACACCAGGGTTGGAAATAAGCGGGCATTGTCGTTATTTGCACAAAATTTAAATTCAACAATTTGAAAAATTACACCCAGTTGTTATTTTTGGAGCCTAACTTCCAAAATACCTTTGCTCCGCGATTCGACTTGTTGTTGTCGTTGGCCATTTAGGGAAGAGGTGATATTGCTCTTGTTTTCCAGTGGCGCCATCTATAGCCAATAATTCGACTTCTGCCACACAAATACGTCGCAACCGTTTATAGAGCTGACCCACTCATACATCCATTCATTCATCCACAGATCGTAATTTTGACCTGTGCCAGAGAACGATCAATCTCCAATTCAGTACTCCCAAACGTATAATTTGTTATGTGAACATGGAAAACTTTGTGACCCGACAGATTTAACTTGCAATAGTCACCATTTACTACACGGGGAGTCTTTGGCCGGTGGAATCGAACTCACGACCACTTGGACATAGGTCCAACGATCTACCAACCAGGCTATACCAGCCCTTAAAAAATAAAAACTTTTTTTTTAATATAAAATTATTTTGAAAATCATTATATCATTGATACAAAACGTTATAAGGTAACTTAATTTTTACAATCGTTTTTCATGAGAAGATGCAATATATCTTTTATTTAATCTTAAGCTAATACACATTTTTGTATAAATTGAGATAAAAACGGGAATCAATGATTTTCAATATGATTTCACTTAAATTTTATTCCGAATCGTCTTATTCTGAAAGTTTGCAGTATATAAAATTATAGAGCCATGAAATTCATAGTTGAATCTCTATGTTTGAAATATATCTTTCAAAAAACTAACTTGAAAAAACCATTCTCCCATTTTACCAAACCATTGCCGTTTGAAAAATTATCATACATTCTTTTCAAACTATATGACTTAAAAATATAATTATTAGTTATAATTTTATAATCATTTATCTACCTTCTTTAAAAGTAAATTTTTCTATTCTTAAAGGGAAATACCAATGTAAAACTTTCAAAAAATTTGTTACATTTTATTTCATTCAATACACACATGGAAAGACTTTCCTAAAAATTTTCGCCAAAATTCATATAAATAAAAATGAATATAGTACAACTGTGTAGCTTTCGCGCGCTTTAAATAACGTTTTTTCAAAACAACAAACTTCCCTCTCATATTTAGTAAATCCTTAAATTTTAACTATATTCACTTGTAAATTTAGCAGCATGAATTTAATTGATATATTTTCTATTGTACAATATTGTATCGCAGCAGAACATTTTTATGTAGATTTTGGAAAATTAAATGTTAAATCCTGAATAATGAATAACTTTAAATTTAATATGCCAAGTATTTCATTATAAAAATTGGATATGGTTTTAAAAATTTTTTTTCGGTATGAGAGTATAGTGCAATGGTTAGTGCGTCTTCTTAATCATTTTTTAAAATTCGTTTCCAGGCGATAATTGAGTTCTCGTTCACTCTTACTTTTATGTTCTATTTTCAAATCAGGTCCGTTATTCTATAACTTGAATTGCATAAATTTTGATAAAATTCGTATCTTCAAACTAGTTAAAATCGTAATTAAATTAAATTGACAAAATTTTCACTTGGTCAGCGTTTTACAGGAAATGATCTCACCAAAAACAAACTTTTTTTTCTCTTTTTACAGTACTTATTCTATTTTATCGACGCATTTTAACTCTTATCACACATATAGAAGAATTTAAAGATAAATATATATGCTATTATTTGATATGGGTTTCATAGCAACATTTAGAAGAATAGTTCTTTTATTTTTTCAGAAAAAATCACAATAGTGTTTCCCCTTAAGAGATTCATCAAAGATTCATCACTGTTACCTTTCTGCATGAATCTTCAATTACCTTCAAGATGCTATCAATTTGATCTACAGAGAGCGCTGAGGTATCGGCATTAGGAACAGGAGAAGGGGTCGGTCGACCAGAAGTTTCAGGAGATCTCTCAATAGAACCTTTTACAAGAAAAAAATCTAATGTTAATAAAAATCTTTTGTTAAATATGAAATTTATATTAATAGTAATGCAAAAAAAAGGCATTTTTCCCCTTAACACAGGTATGAAGCATCACTGAATATAATAACTTAAGTAAATTTTCTACGAAAATTAATACCAATAGTTTCCTATTTATTTTCTTACGCAAGTTTATTTATAATGTGCCCAAAGATTGATAAAATCAGCACAAAAATTAAATGCATTATTTCTAAAGAATTTCCTAAATATTTAGTAATAATTTTTAAAATGAATTCTAAACTTGCGTACAAAGTGTTTAACTGCATTAAAAAAAGTGTAGTATGAAAAGTAAACGTATAAAACAAAATAATTTTGTTTAACGTTTGATTTAGGCTCGTTTAAAAGTGAGTAATTTTAAAAAAAGCACAAATTTACTTCGTCGTTAACCCTTTGATGTAGATGGAGCACTGATGTTCCTTTCACATATTTTTTCTGATGCTCTAATTACAAGCAAAAATACATTTTAGTATTTTAAGCATCAGCAAAGCCACAACATCCTCTCTGCATGATTTTCTAGCGGATTTGCCAAGTAATGCTTTTTATTGCTACGACTGACAATTTTTTAACATTACAAATTACTTATCCTAATATATTTAATTAGATATCTCTTTTACTAAATAATTATTAAATATAAACCAATATTCAATATTTACATTTACTTCGATTCACTTCAAACTGAACTTTTAATAGTTTGTCAAAAGAAATGAAAAGTATGATTTATATTTAGCTTGAATTGCCATTCATATCATAATCAATCATTGTAAGAATAAAAAATAAAAATTTAGCAATATGATTCAATATTTAGTTCTAAAACCAACGTAGAAAAAAAATCTAGTGATAAAGTTTTAATCTGTAGGAGAGAAAAATTTACCTCAAAAGCATTTACTCAAATATCATGCCAGCAAATATAGCCCATAAATTATCTTTCTACATTAAACTATTTTTCTACATCAAAAAATCGCAAGTGGTGGCGATGCCAGGTCCGGTGAGGTGTCACTCTCAAATAACAAAAAAAAAAAAAAAAATTAAATAAATAAATAAATAAATAAAAATAAATTGTGATCGCTTTATTACGATCACTAGTTACCCATTGGTCAAATGCTTTTTTTCTTTTCTGGATTGACTCCGATAAACGCCACAACATTTCAAATCATGGGTCGCAGAAACTCACCGGTCGTCATAGCAACGCATGCAATGACGACGCATGCGCACTGTTTACTATTACTCTTGAACAGAGTTGAAAAGTATGATGACGTCTAAATAAGGTGCACACGCCATCAAACCCAAAACAACACCCATTTTACCAATGGGTAAAAAAAAAAAAAGAAAGAAAAAGAGAGCGATATTGCATGGTGCCAGATATAGATCCTCACATTTATAATGAATTTTTTTTAAATAAAAAAACTCAATAAAGAGCGATGAAATACGTTCCCCATTTGGATTGTTATAAGTCTCTTCAACGAGTAAAATTACTTCTCACTAATTTCGTCGTATTGAGTCACACAATCTCTATTCCTTAAGGTTAATTTTTTTCATGTATCGATCATTATTTTTTCAAGTCCAGACTTCTAGTTGCATATTTCGCTATGATTAGCATATTAACAAAATGTTCTTACATAAAGTTACAATAATTGTATATTTTGAAAACAAAATGTTCTGTGATACTTTAGCTTTTTTCGAAAAATACTTTCACTTAAGGATAAAAAACAATGAGGAAATATAAGCAATTACAGAAGCTGACATGTGAAGCCTGCTAGTAATATTAAAAATCAGCACTTGTTTAGTATTTATTTATCGTCACCCTTAAGATCTTTGTGGAAAGCAAAAAAGTTTAAATCAAATTTAAAAACTCATAAAAATAATTATCGAATATTTATTAATGAGATATTAAATTGAGAGGAGACTTTCCGTAGTTTTTAATTTTTACTTAAAATTTGGATGGGCCAAGAAAATGGGAAAATTAAAGAATACAAAACATAACGAAGAGATACAACGAAAATGGCCGGAACTAACACATTCTGATTACTACGCCAAGATTGTTTTTCTTTTTACTTACACCAATCAGCGTTTTTAAAGTTTTTTAAAATATACATTTGAAAGTTTTTCTTGTTCTTTCTTATTAAATTCTTCATAATTACTACTATTCTTATCGAGAGAATTTATATTTGTTGCCTCTTCTAACAAAATTGTAAACAATATCTATGCGAAATAGTCAATAATGGTGGAACATTACCCTATCTTCGTATATCCCTTAAAGATTCATTTTTAAAGCAGTTTTAAGCCTCGTTATTAGGCTCCGTATAGCGTCATTCGTTATAACTAAGTATAATAGATATTTGGGAATTAAAATAGATCAACATTCCTGAGGGTCATTTTTTCCCCAGTGTTTTTACAAATTTAACAAGAGGGTGTTCTATATTTGTAAGGAAAAAAATCGATGTTTCAAAAATACTAATACTAGTAATAGTGATCATCAACTCACTTGACTGTTGAGATTTGAGCAAATTTCCACCTTCTTTGCACCACATGGGTGAGGGGACAATGAGTTTTCCTATCATGTCCTCTGAGATGACCGAGTCGCCAGGCGGAGGAGGGCAGACAAGTGACTCGATGTAGTCATCAGTCGTAGTTCTCATGGCACTTGCTAGATCAGGAGGTTCTGTTCTCGAAGATCGCATCATCATACATAAAGACTGCTCTTCTTGCAATACACTTTCGATGTACATCATGTCCAAGTCACTAACTATGGCACCATTTATCACCATTATCTCGTCGCCTTTCATCAGACCTATAGGATAATAATTTTTGCATCACTATTGAAACTGACTAATGAAAAAATAAAGAATGAAATCAAATCATTCCATATGATGTGAGCTTTTTTATGTTTGATAATGTTTGAAATATTGAAGCAGATGTTTTTAGAACGTCTGCCTCCCTTCTATTAACACACTAGTATTGATTATTTTATTCCCTTCTTTGACCTGATTGTTCTCCAGACTAATTCTTCAGAGTTTGATAACGTATTTGCATTTTTTTCCTCACGCTTAAGAATTAATTTGCAATCCAAACCTGCCAAATTTTTGACTTCGTTTTCTATTAAAGATATGCATCGAGGACTGCCATTACATAATACATTTATTACATAATAAATTTATTATATAATAAATTAATTACATTCAGAATAACCGCATATAATGTATTGTTGTGACTAAAAGCAGTAATTGTAATCCGAAAATAATATGAAATCTTCCTTTTTGTTTAAAAGGAAATTTCAACGCAATAAAAGAATGTCAACTGCTTTTATTAATGTATTGTTGTGATTAAAAGCAGTAATTGTAGTTCGAAATTAATGCGAAAATTTTCCTCTTGTTTAAAATGAAATTTCAACGCAATAAAAGAATGTCAACTGCTTTTAATGTATTGTTGTGACTGAAAGCAGTAATTCCTTTCCATAATTAATATGAAATCTTTTTCTTTTTTTTTTGTTTAAAATGAAATTTCAAAACAATAAAGGAATGTTAACTGCTTTTATTAATGTATTGTTGTGACTAAAAACAGTAATTGTAGTCCGAAATTAATATTAAATTTTCCTTTTTGTTTAAAAAGAAATTTCAACGCAATAAAAGAATGTCAACTGCTTTTATTAATGTATTGTTGTGACTAAAAGCAGTAATTCTTTTCCGAAATTAATATGAATCTTTCTTTTTGTTTAAAATGAAATTTCAACGTAATAAAAGAATGTCATATGCTTTTATTAATGTATTGTTGTAACTAAAAGCAGTAATTCTTTTCCGAAATTAATACGGCCTTTTTCTTTTTGTTTAAAAGGAAATTTCAACGCAATAAAAGAATTTCAACTGTTTTTATCAATTTATAAAAATTCAACTAATAAAAATGATTCAGTTTTCTCACTATTTAATCAGAAAATGTTTTCAATTTGTCTAGCAAAAGAAATCAAATGTTTTTAAACTTTTTCCTTACAATGCACTCTTAACTAAAGCGGATTTTATTTAATAAATTAAATTGGATGTTAACTTTAACTGCAAGAAATACAACTTCGGTTGTTATACATTCAAGGCATTGAAAACGAATTTAATATTTATTGAGCTTACCTTGCTGATGAGCAAGACTGCCTTCTTCAACTCTACTGACGTAGACGCAAAGTTCATCTTGATGTTCTACATTTTCTACAAGCTCTGCTTCTACGCTGAAGCCAAATAACTGATCTTGACTGTGGCGACCTAGTTCAACTTGATATAGTACTTTAGGACATACTTCTAATACTTCATATTGCTGGAAATAAATTGAATTTGAATCAAGACTAAGTGTGAAATCACGATATGTATAGTGATTCAAAATATACTGCTCTTAATGAATGATATTAAGGAAAAGTTAAAATACATTGACATGAAATTTAAAGAAAAAACTATTTAGTAAGAACATTAAATAATATCTAAACTAGAATTAAATTTCTGGAAGTAATCTCTTTAAATTTATTTTCTCGTTTATAATTTTATTTTCTCGTTTTTAAATTAATTTTTTCGTTTATAAATTTATTTTTTTGGTTTTTAAATCATTTTTAATTATTCCTACTTATTCTAATTTTTGGTATTTTATGAGCATATGAAAGCTTATAATTAATTACTATTTCTGTTTTTTTTGAACTGAAGAATAAATATTGATATTTTGACAAATGCTAACCTTTATTACTTTATAATTGGAATGTTTTGCATAATTTTTTTATTATTTTCTGAATACTGTTCTGAGCAGTGTATCACGGTATGTTAATCTTGTTTACGTCAATTTTTAATGTCGTAATACTTTCATCTGAATGTAAGACGTTTCTAAGATAGATGATGCTTTTTTAAGATATATGAAACAAACGATACTGATTGTACTACGTTTAAAATAAAAAAATTGTTAATTGCTAATGAGACGTTTTTTGTTTTATTTCATAATATCAGTTATCTCTTTCAGGTAATTTATTTTTCTAATCTTAAGTTTTATTGAGAGGGAAATTATTCGAATAACTGTTTGACATGCATTATTTATTAGCAAATAGAAAATTAAAGAAAACAAAATTTTACCTGTATAACATAAAATGTCACTGTTACATAGAAAATGAATTAAAAAATATTTCAAAAATAAATGTTATCTTGTTAAAGTTTCATTTCGGTTTGAAGAAATATATTTGAAAATATAATTAATTCCGTCACTCCAGAAACATTTCATGAATGATTTAAACTATGGTATATGATATGAGCAGTCATTTGCTCATATTTGGAACTAAAATGTCTCTTATCTAAAATGTACTCAAGGCAAAGAGCTCGATGTTTAAGTTCATTTTCGATAATAATTTAATAGATTAAGTATTTCAATATTCTTAATTCATTCAATAAAAAGTGAAAAATTACAAAAATACATGGAATTTTAGAGGTGATATGTATTTTCCATATTGGAGAAGAGATTTATTCTAAAAATTAAGATTCTTAAACTTCATAATTTTCTTTTACTAATTTCAAATTTTCAAATGATTAAATTTTCAAAGGTTTAAATTTTCAAATGATTATATGAACTTATCTTAAACCCACTTACATTGACTAAATTTTCGATGAGTTCTGTTCGTGGGGGAACAAAATATTCGTCGACGTCTTTTCTTTTCTTGGCCCTGAAGAAATGATCATTAGGTGAAAGTTGCTTTTTACCACAGGCACTCCAGAGAACTTCTTCCACTGTCATATTATCTCTAACGTTTAGAGACGTCGTCGATACAATCTAAAAACAAAATGAGTTATTCGACGTTAATCGCTTTTACACTGGTGAAAACAATTGAAGGGACAAAAGGTTTCTTTTGTAATAAAAAAAACTAATAAGACTGAACCTGGCCAAAGTATCATCAGATGTAAGATCAATATATGGGAAAACAAAAATGAGCACGGTCTGTACACTAAATAAGGTAACTGGTTACGCGTACAGCGCATCAGCCGGTCGACAACCAGTCAGTGAGAGAAAAACACGTCTAATAGGATGTATTACTGCCTCTAACAGTTATAAAACTCTTGAAATGGTGTTTCATGCTTTGTGCCAGAATCCTTATCAATTAGTGTTTTAGCCGCACCAAGACTCCTTTGAACTCATCGATGGTCGTTGAAGCTGATCTTCGAGCTGCAATTGAGCATCCAAGTGCTTCTCATGCATGTTCGATGGAAGTAAGGTCAGGGAACATTGCAGGGGCTATTCCAGTCGTTGAATATTCCTCGATTGGAGGTATTTGTCCACCAACTCTGAGCCCTGTGTGGATGGACGCTATCATCCATAAATAATAAATTTGGTCCATATACTCAGCAGAAAAGTGTCACATAGGGGGCAAGGATCTCATATCTGTATTGTTTGCCAGCCAGAGTACCGCCATTGAACACCTAAAGGTTAATATGCCCGTCTTCCATGATTCCTGCCTGGACCATCAGACTACCTCGACAATAGTGGTCCTCTTCGACAATGTTAGAGGGACGATATCGACTACTGGGTTCTCTCCAGGTAAGAAAACTTCACGTGTCACTGTCCAGACTGAATTGCGACTCATCACTGAAGAGAAACCGCCTTCAATTATCCTCTGTCCAAGACAGATGTTCACACCATGCAAGATGGTTCTTTTTATGGTTCTCAGTCAAAAGGATGCAGACTAAAGGGCTCCTGACATTCAGGCCACCTGGTGACTGTTATCTGCGAAATGTATGTTCCTGCTGCATTATAAACATTGCGAAATAGTTGTGTCGCTGTCTCGGACTTATCCCTTTTTAGCTGGAAGTCTCAAATAACTGTCTTGGATCCGAGTTGTTTCCCTTTTTGACATTGACCAGGTCGAGGGCGTTGACCTGACCTATTTTTGTGAATTCTTTCTACCGAGTAAACACCAGTCTTTTCGAAACCTCGAGGTCATTACAACAGGCAGCCAGTGATTGGCCGCCTCGAATCTCCTAACAATCCGCCATCTTGTGGCATCGTGTAGGCGATGATGACTGATCATACCAACGATGGCGTAACTAAGAAATTAAAAAAAACAACAACTAGATACGATGTTTCAGAATGTCCTTACATTACAAGCTCCTGTGAGCAAATGAGGTACCTCTACACAAACGCGACCACAACGCCACTTCTTAATGAAGTCACAGGCCACTTGCATGGCAGAGGTATCCACAATGAGCTTAGTTGCCATCTGATATCCTACTTGATTATAGGTGTTATTTTTCTTTTTTAAAAAAACGTTCCTCCTTTTAATTGTTTTCATGAGTGTATTTTGGCCCAATATACAATGCTTAACTTAAGAATGTTTTCACTCAATGTTTTCACCTCAAAGACATTTATTCTTAGGTAAAATATAATACATTATATTACTATCTTAAAGTAAATCTATTTATATCTCTTAAAAATGCTAGAATTCATGAGAGTGGTACCCATGGAAAATATCGAATAGAAATTTTAATCCAAAATAAAAAGTATTATCGTGTTGCTAAGTTTCTGTCAATATGGCAGAAAGGATTGCAATTTTTTTATATAGTCAGTTCATTATAACAGAGCTTTTAATATGGCAAAAATTAAAACGAGTGTTCATGATATTTTCATAATTTGAAAAAATATACAGGAATACGCACCCTGTATTTTTGGAATTATTACTTGCAATTATTATCATCTTACTGAATATTTTGTAAATTTTAGCTGGTTGTATAAGTATAGTAATTAAGTTGTTCAACAAAGATAAGTGTAATTTATAGTTATATGTATAAGTATAAATGCGGGATAAATGTGAAAATATATTAATGACTTAGCTTAGTCATATTTTTTAACAATATGATTTACAAGTAGGAAATTATGGGATTGAATTCGGATCATTCTAAGTCGAGGTATTAAAACATATACATCGCAACAGCATTCGATAGTAGCTCTTGGTAAAAAAAATAATTGTACATTTCATTGTAACTTAAAATTTCATTTAATTTCTAAAAATTTCTTTATATAAGTCAACAACGATCATGCTTCATATAATTTAAAAATTTTAAAATATTATCAACAAATATGTCACAATATTTAGTTCTAGATAAAATAATCATTAAAATGTAATATGATTCATATGTTACCTGGTTATCAGGGATTTGTATTTTGATTTGTCTTTCTGGCATTGATGGTAAATCTAAACTACAACTAGAGGTCGTGGAAAGACTCAAAGAACGTCTGAAATTAAAATATTTTCTTAGATATTTAAAATTTCATAAAAATTCCATCAGAGCTGAATATTTTCATAGTCTTACCTTCCACTATTAGATCTTGATAGAGATCGCCTTTTAGTCGCCCCCCTTCCAGACAGGAGGTTTGTCAGCAGGGAAGGGCTTCGAGCACAGATGTATGCGTGGAACGAGGACACTGTGAACACTCCGAGTTTGTTCAATGTAGCCTTAGTGGCTTTTGAAACGTGGGTTAACAAACTCTGAAAATAAAAACCATGGTATAACAAGTCATAATCAAGATATATTTAAGAAATATTACATTCTATTTATCGAATTTAGTATTGTATCAACTTAAGACGAACTTATTTATTATCAATACATTCTTATAAGACATCCCTTATCGTTAAATTGTAAAATTGTTCAAATGTACTGAAATATCTAATATTATTCAATAGCTAAAAGTTTTAACATTAACCATGCTAATGTGTGAAAATACTGCAACCTCAACATTACCAACTTCTGTTTTAGAGTATCAAAAAGAATACAGGTGATTAGACCCAGTGTCTAAGTAGACAGTAGTTCAACGCAACCAAAATTTGCCTCCAAAATTCAAATGAGAAGCCTGGGTCTTAAAACTTACTATCAGGACTATTCACTGAATGATTTTCAAAAGGTAACTGATTTCAGTTTAAGAAAGGATAAGTTTCAAGGAGAAAAGATAATTCCAAACTTTTTTTGTCACTTGCGCTTTTCAACACTATAACAAAATTCATTCATATATTTAGGAATCATAATGAAACTCAATTTAGTACTTTATTAAAAATATAGAAAATTAGCAAAGCATCGATTTAAAATAATTGTTCAACAAAAATAAATGTTTCTGCACAATAATGTAATGAGTGAATGATTAATGTAAAATAGAGAAAATAATTAATGTAAAATAGAGAATATGTGTGAAAAATAGGTGCTAGAAAAGCAACATACATTTGGCAAAGATTATTTAATCAAAATTCCTGAACTATAAAACAAAATAAATAGGAAAAAGTTTTAAAATTTTGATCATTTGCATTAGATACTATGCAAATATAAAACCAAAATTCTTGAACAATCAAAGCATTTAGATAAAACATAAAAAGAACAATGTAGTTGCTCATTTAAAGCAATGAAATTTTATCAACCTTTGGATTGGGAAGTTCTCCATTTTGTAAAGAAGACATGTAACACCGTAGTCGAAACTGTTCACAATGCAACCGTTCCATGTTTTCTTCAAATTGACTAATTTGATTATTCAGCTGTTCTTTGCTTTCAGCATCTGCTACAACAGTTAGTTGTAATTCCGCCATATGTTTCATTTTAAAATCCTATGGAACATAATCGCACAAATGTTTCATTATCTCAATTAAAGTATTTACTATATTAATCAAATATAAATTTGAAAAAAAAAAAAACTCACTGATTCAATTTCTTTTTCTAGCCTAAATATTTCTTCTTGCAGTAGGTGTAAGGTCCCAGTTTTACCTCGATGTCTGGCGAATGCTGCAGCATCAGCGCAATGAATGCTATTCACCCAGTTTTCAAGTTCAACATGGCATGGAGCCTATAAAATTAATACCATGGTATAATAAGAGTTTCAGGGCATAATAATATGATATTGTACCACTTAAGACCGCGATATGAACTCCATTGCCAGGGCACGATACTTCTGAGTTAGATTATGCACCATAATGGTGTTTTTTATTCCTATGATTTCTTTTTTTGATTATTTTCTCGTAAGTTTTTGACAAGTTTTAAGAGAATTCATTTGCAACAATGATAAAATGTTTCTAAAAAAACATTCTCAAATGTACCTCTACATTATATTACTAAGACTACGTCATTGGGAACATCTTAAAGTTTAGAAACTGCGTTATGACTTAGGAATGTATGAAATGGGACACTTCGTGTTCTGTGTGGTGATCGTAGAGCAATATATTTATTAAATATGAATACAAAAAATATAAACTTATTTAAGAAATGTTTAAATTTTCTAAACACTTTCAAAGTATCAAAAAATAATTCCTTTTTATTCATTTACATTATCCTATATTTGATTCAAACTTTTTATTTCATTGTTTTGTTCATTTTTGCAATTTTCTTTCGGAGGTTACTTTATGTTTTTTGCATTGGTTAAAAAGAGTAGAGAGGAAAGTTTCTTAGAAAAAGTAACTAAGTTATAACGTGGGGAAATTATTTATATCCAGTTGTTTTGAAGAAGGTTTTTGTGTATCTAACTGTAAGAGCGATTTTGTTTTAAACAAATGTTTTGCTATTACACTTGATGGTCTGAAATAAAAAAGATGCATTATGCGTTTTAGTGCTGAAACTGTGACCAACAGCTAAAAATCAGTAAATTATACTTTTATTTTTTTGTGATAAAAATAAAATATTTATCGCGGAGAAAATGAAAGAAAGACAACCTACTTCAACTGTTTTCTATTGAAATTCAATGAATAAACTGCGTTGGATCATTACGGAGTATTCAGCATGAATTTTTAATGATTGGAATAAAAGAGAAATCATAAGAAGAAACTGTGTTTAAAACTTATTTTCCTTTAAAAAATATTGTGAATGAAATATTTTTGTATTATTTACTATTGATGGGTAAATTCAAAGTAATAAATAATCAATAGGAAAAAATACTTATAATTTTATGAGTAACTTAATTCGTTTCAATTTCATTAGAATTGAATTGATTATTACAGCAGCCACATTTCATGTGAATTTTTTATTATTATTTTTATTCTACTGCTCGTAATCATAACGATAGGAGAAAGTCATTGAATCGATTTGCACTAGTCTGAGCTCACTGCGCAAGTCTTGCGCGCAGGATCATACTTAAAATCATCGCAAATGCAGAGCTTTCAATATTATATTGTTTTTAAAAAAATATATTTGAGAATTGCATCGAAATCCTGAAATTAGATATAGTTTTTAACCAAACAATTTCCCGTCAAGCTCAATACGAAAATTTTAATTAACGATATATTTATGTTTTATTACGTTTACTAGTAATTCATTTTATTAGTTAATAATTTTTCTAATTTCTTAATTTTTTTCAACTATGAAATGTAATATTTGCAACAATTACGTTATACAAATAAATACTTTTGCAAGTAGAAGTTAAAAAAATGTTTTTAGTCAAATAATATTAAAGTGAGAAACAATATTGATGCAACGAATTTTAGAATTATTATTATAGTTATCATCTAACTAAAGAAGAATACAATGTAGTCAACAATCAGTACCATGTCGTTGGACTTCAGTAAGCTTTGTAAAAATCTCAAAATGTAATTTGATACGCATCAACATCAAATTTATATTATCATATAATTTTAAAATTCACTTAAAAACTAATTCAAATACAACGGTCAATAAATCGTGCTTGCTTTCAGATGAACTTAAAACAGAAGTTTTTTCCAACTAACCGTTGTTATAATTTTATGGATTTCCTATTGTAAAGTATCATAACTTTGTAATGCATAAAAATAACTATTGAGAAACAAAAAGCTTTAAACTGCTAGAAGCTTGCAAAAATATGTGTATATGAAAAATATGTATTATGCAATATGTATATATGAGCTAAAAACTTCCATAATGTTTACTTCATTTAAGTTTTGAGTTAAAATAAAAATATATGTATGATTTTTAGAAAAATTGCAATTGAAGAGGTAAAGTAAGAAAAAATGAAATGATGTAAAAATAAAAATTTCACATTCATAAGATAAATATTTCATTTATTAGATAATGACATTATTTAAGCAGAACAAATGAAAATTTTATTGTTTTACTATAACGGTTAAAATAATTGAAAATTTTTATTAACTATCATACGTATATGCACCACTAAAAGATTAGAATATTAAGTAGAAATATGTTTGAATTTTTTATAATACAAGTATTTGAATGGTAAAAGTATATGATAATTTGTTTTAAAATCCTTGGATAAAACTAATGCATTTTCGAACTCTCAAATTATTTATTTAATAGAACACTTTAATGCTCAAAATTATAAAATGAGAAAATTTTTTAAATGTTTAATAAGTAAATACAGTTATTTGACAATAAGATTGGACATTTCAGGAAATGACTCAGAAGTTTAAATATCCCTCGATTTAATAAAAAACCACATATGTTTTACACAACGAAGATTACAGTAATATGCAAATTTATATTCTCATGCAAATATAAGTATAAAATATTTTCCATAATTTAAATTTAGATTAATATTTCGTTTAATAATCTTTTAAACAAATATATGATTTGAAAATCTTTTACTCCGTAACTTTGGCAGAACGAAAATCATTTCAATTTTCATGGTTTTCCTAGGCACTAACTTTAACAATTTTATGTTATTTTAAAACCAGCGTTGATTAGCAAATCAGTTGTGATCTAACTATCAATGTTCATCTTAATCACCTGGTAAGTTTAAGCCCAACCAAGAAGACAAGGAAACAGCTGGATCAAGCATTGGGGCAAACTTGCCTTCGTGGAGGTCATTTTGAAGGAACTAAATCGCATTTGCGTTAGACAAAGAGGCTTGACAGCAAAATGACTCTAACCCATGAAATGTCTGATACAGGGGATGTATTCATCAATGCAGCAATGTGATCAATTTCCCCCCGGGAGCAAAATTCCTTATACCAACCAGCCATCACAGAGACTCTATTTTGGATCACCTTATTGGGAGGCAAGAGCCCTAGCCTCTGAGCCCTGACGGGTTGCTTAAATAATTTAAATAAAATTCGAATCGATTACACGGTTGCATTATTTTTGATTTTACAAGTATTCGTTGCTGATTTTTCATATTTTACTGCCAATCCATTTTAATTTACTAAGGCTAAGAAAGGAGGCAATAATTTATTGCTAACATTTGACAATAATTTATAGCTAACTTAACTCATTCTCAGTGAAGTGTTTATTAACATCTGCAAACAGCTTCCTTTATGATTTCACATGATGCGTATGCACTGTTGGGGGTCCATTACTTCTTCTTTGTGCAATTTTTTTTATTATTATAAATTTAAATATTAAACATAATTCATTTTACCAGTATTTAGAACTCTTTATTATTGTTTGCAAAAAATAAAAGTTTGTGCTAATTAATACCTGCTTCATTAAAGTATTTTATCATTTTCATATTATTATATCTTCTTCATATCTGCAACTTATTTTATGCTAAACATCATTGGCAAAATGTGTGAGAGAACGAAATGCAAATTTTGCTATGCACGCTTAGTAAGTTTATTCTACTAGCTCTCACCCCCACACAAGCATACGCTTACCTATTCGACACACAAGATCTACATCTTTGTTTCGAAGCAGTAGTTTCACATTTCGCTCAGTTGTTTTCAGCAAATTCTACAAGATATGCTAAATCTCTTAAGTTTGAACAGTGCACTATTTCCTATCCACAACCGATTCCTTTTCGATAATGCTATTAAATGTTTTGTCTAAAGGGGAGAAAATTGGCAAGTATTGGGGATTGAAAACAACTTTGTTTTGAGAAAACACCATTTAAAGTGTACAAAATTTTGTTTCATTTGTAAGCGAGTAATGGCAAAAAGCTCTGATCTTTTTCATTTATATAAGTTTGAGCTTTAGCATTAAAAACATTCCCACAAGTGAACACTGTCGAATTCTGTTAAAATAGAAATGATTTGTGCTTTGAAAACTCGCTGGCAATTGCTTTTCTAAAAGTAGAGAAATTTTAAAAGAGTACTTAAAAGAGTACAACTCTTACTTAAAAAAATTAGTTTTGTAAAATGTAATAAAATTAGTACTATGTATTTTAAACACCATAAAAGTCCTATTTCTTTGCTGATTCTTGTCAAAACTGATATATAGTTTGGGAAATCGCCATGGAAGTGCTACCTCAAAACATATAGATACTAATGAAATTTATTTCAGAAATAATTCATCTATCTAGGATGCATTTCTTGCTCATTTTTCGCTTAGAAGTTTTGTAAAAAAGTCGAATTGTTGCATTAGATGAAAAAAAAATTCCCATGCTGTTATTGAAAAATCTACAACCACAAGAATGAATTGTTTGGTTGAACTTAAGGTCTGGAGGCGTAAATTGACTTTCCTTAAAGTAATTGACAACAAAGAATGCTTCAAAAACATAACCATTTTTTTTTACACAAATCATATGATTTTTATATGGTCGGCATGTGATTTCAACAATATGGTGCAAAATATCTCGAGACACAAACAGTTTATCGAGAGAAAAGTTCAGTTATTGCATCATATCAAATGCTGATATAAAATGAGTCCAAAATCATGGAATATAATTTTATTAGACTTCTTATCTTTAAAGTTATACTGAATGATTAGTTTACTCTTATGAACCAAAGCTTCATAATTTTAAAACTAAAATTATTCGCGTAATTGATACAATAAGAAGGGATTTACGCAGAAAACTTGTCAAAAATTAAAGTTCAAATCAGAATTTTTTAAAAAACACTCCAGAGATGATAATTTGTATTAAGTAATTTGAAAATAAAATGCTATATATAGTAATATCAATTAAAAAGTAATACACTGATAACATGTATAACTTTTCTTAGATTTCAAATTAAAAATATATAGCTTCTATATGATCACCCTTAATTAGTTTCCAGGTATAGGTTTCAAATTTCTGTATTATTTTGTGCAAAATTATAAAGATAAAATATTCAATAAAATGAGATAATTATATATTTTCCTACTTGAAATAAGTAAGCATCCCCAAATGCTGTGCTTAGGCAGAAGATGTAATCTCGTTTGGGATGCTCTGGGATTGGTTGCATGATTGCTCCATCGACTATGATGAGATGCTTGGGAGCAGAGTCGATTGCTCGACTCTCTCTGTTATCACATGGATAGAAAAGTAACGTGGTTCCTTTTAAGCACACCCAATATCCTTTCCATCCTCGCTTTCTAGCCAGCTCTACCTGCTGTTTCTTGCGCAGAAGCCATTTCTTCACGCTTAAAAATCTAAAACAAAATCAACAAGTGTTCAGTGGCCTTAGAAGTTGAATTAAACTCATGAGACGTGTAAAAACATATTTTTTTTTTTCAAATTTAGGGCAAATATAGCAGGAGACGACGTGGTGGCTCAGGGGCAATGGTTACCAACTGGCTGCCCGCAGGCCGCATCCGGCCGGCGAAACCTTTTTTTGCGGCCCGCGAACTAAAATATATTAGTTGTCAGTTTTTCGCCGACAATTTTCGTGAAAACTCTATGTGGGTTTAAAATACTTTTCTTTCGTTAACAAAACCCAAGTTCTTCACTTCTATAAAATTTAGCATACTAACGGTGCAAAAAAATTTATTTCTCAGGTTTTGAAGATATTTATTCATATATATTTATTAAGATAGATATATATATATATTTGAAGATATTTATTATATATATTTATTATATATATTTATTCATATAAGAAAATATTTATTCAAGAAAATATTTATTATTATTTGTAATTCAATACTTTTGTTTTATACAACTTGATAAAAATCTGTTAGTAATATTTAATGTTCCATCAAACATTAAAAAGTCCTATATAAAATTTTGATAAAGTTGCGGCCCGCCCTTTGACTGGTATTTTTAATTGCTGCCCCCTGCCTCATGCAAGTTGGAAACCCCTGGGATAGAGCATTCGCTTCCCAATTAGGTCAACCGGGTTCGAATCCCAGCCATGGTTAGCTGATACAAATTCCGTACCCGTCTCGTAACCCAGTAGTAGACGGATCATGGGTTAAAGTCCCCTTGACGTCAGACTGGACGAGGGAGGTTTTCGTGGTTCTCCTCTCCGTGTAATGCGAATGCGGGTTAGTTCCATCAAGAAAGTCCTCCACGAAGGCACATATCACCGAATACTTGATCCAAGAGTTCCCTTGTCTTTTGGATTAGGCTCAAAATTTCAAAATTATCAGGCTACGGAGGTGAGCATTGGTAGCCATAAGCTCAATGGCATCAGGTNCAAGCAAGGTTTTTTTATGTCATTAACATTTATTATAGTTAAAATAAATATAAACAAAAACGTATCTGAATTTATAAAATCGTGTAATTATACTCGGTGATTACTATGTACTTTTAAAATTATTAAAATCAAAATGAAACAGGAATGGCTGACTATATTATGAGAAACAGTGCTTAAAAGTTTATAATTTCCCTACTCTCCTAGTTTCTTTTAACCCATTTTCGCTACTGTCCTCTATTTTCGTTACTGTAATATGGCTGACGACCGACTCTAAAAACGCCTAAAACAGTGCATATGATGTTGCGCAATCTCAAGCAACAAGTCTGAGTTTCTCTACATTTTCTTGAAGATTTATTTCGATCTTTGGGTATGCCAAAGTTAATCAGTTTTATTCATGTGGCATGACAGGTCAACAGTAATTCGTTTATTGATTATAACGTCATAATGTTTGCCTGCTATTCAGCCAGAACTCATAACTTTTTAAATAAAATGCTGTAAGCAGGAATTAATAATTAGGTTATTAAAAAATACAATAGATAAGTAATGTTGGTGTGATTTTAAACACAAAAAAATCGCATCGGTGATATAATAGTTAAACATAAGCCTTCACGGTAGATGAAATGAAAATTAAAAGTGGTTTATCATAGGCTTATAAAATTCTTAGTATGAAATTATTTTTCCCACACACAGAGTATTCAGGGCATTTTTTGGCTTAATATAATAACATTCTGTTGTATATAACAATAATAAACTATTTCTCAAGGAATTAAGGTGTCTAAAGAATTCCAAAGAGTATCATTTCCAAAAATTATAATTTAAATAATTTTAATTGTTCTTTTCCTTGATCAGCACTACAAGCCAAGAATTTTTCAATTTCCAATTAGAGCGGTTCGATGCAAGATTTAGCCATCTTCTCACTACCAGGGTTCTGAGATAGAGCGGTTCGATACAAGATTTAGCCATCTTCTCACTACCAGGGTTCTGAGATCTTTCTCTACTCAATACAATATTATAAACTTGAGTTTGAATTTTAATTCTTATTAATTTATCCAAATTTAACAAAATAAATTCTGAGTAATTAATACATTTATTGTGGCACTAATTCTTTCAATAGAATAAAGGATCATTAAACTTCATTGAAAACTTGACGAGAAACATTTAACTGAGATGATGTCCAAATAAAAGAAATCGTCCGTCAGAAGGTGCTGATGCACGATTTTCAACACTTCAATAACTTCAAATAAAATCGAGAGTGTTAAGTGATTTATTATCAACCCTTTCTAATGCTTTGCTTACTGCTTAGTATACTTATCACCAATTTCATCCTTTTGTAATGTTCTCCTTTTGACAACCTTTCATCCGTTCAGTGGGTTGATAAAATGAGTACCAAGCATGCTTGGGAGCTAAAGACTGGGGGTGGCTGACCACCCAACCGGAACATCTGCTCGTGCACCTCAGAGTCCAAAGGTCAAGAAAACTGAGATGAGTACATTAGGCCTTGGCCCTCTATGGTTGGCCCTCCACTGAGCTTAGTTTAGTAATGTTCTTATTAAACTATTTTTGTGCTATAAAGTTTTCTGTCATGTGTTAATAATTTCAATCCTGATAAAATACGTTTGAATATATTAATAATCATATGCCATTTTTAGAGAATATGTATATACAGGTTTTGACGATTTTCTTCGACTAAAACATATAAAAAACAATAAAAAAATTATGATCACAGCTTGTGATATCTTGTTATATATTTCTACATGCTTTAAAAATTTTCATTAAAAATAATTTTGTAATTTCAGTCATAGAGAAGAAATAAGTTATGTACGATTCCCTTGCAGTTTTTTATGCTTATAGAATTATGTAAATGAAAAGAAACGAAAACCATTTAGTACTTATCACCAAAATAGTGTTAGAATTCAAATTAATTTGAACTACTTTCATAAATTAATATTTTTGCTTAACCCTTTGCAGCAGAATTTTTATTAAACATATTTTTCTATACTTTTTCATGTATTAATTTAGGTCAAAATAAGGGTAAAATATGATGCATTTTAATAAATTATGGTTTTGAAAAACAACATGAAAAACCGATGTCATTCTCTGCGATAAAGATAAAATATTCTTAACACGGCTCATCTCCAAGCAATAATTTTTCAAATTCGTCTTCATTTAGATCTAAGAGAAACAGTTATTCATCATTTAAATTTCTTCAATTTACAAAATTAATGATTGATAAATTTTTGAATATGAATGAAAAAAAGGTTTTTCTCAAACTACTTTTTTTGGATTTCATATTTTAATAACAACTATAATTCCAATCATCTAACAGATTTTTTAATAACTATCAAACTGATTTTTATAATTAAAAAATATCAGAACATATTTTTACTTGTATTCAGAGCGTCAGAAAAATATATGAAAAGGACACCGGTGTTGCCTCTGCGTAAAAAGGTTAAACAGATTTCAATCACAGAAATATTTCAACGCACCATTACTAAAAATAAATGGTACATTTAAGGTTTAAACAGTTATATTCATTATTCGGGTTATTTATTTTCAATGCTTACCCAGCTTTACGAACGGCTCCTGTGCAATTGAAAGAAGCGGCAGCTGATCCAGAACGAGCTCGATAGGGAGAATTTCTCGCTTCTCCATCTTCTTCTTCACTCAGAGCCGTCGTCAACGACAGTCGATCGTCGTCTGATATCTAAAAGAGACATTAAAAAGAAACTTTATAAATAACTCTGTTTGCTAAGTGACATGTTTCCCCCCCCCATACAATTCCAGTTTAAAACTAATGATAACAAAATATATTTCCCATATAAAAAAATAGCAAATCATGCAATTTTGCTCTATTTTGGCTCTAATATTAAAAGAAAATATGAAATATTACTTCAGGGAAGGGATTTTGACTTTTAAGAAATTGTGAGACTTCATTTAAGTGAAATTTATTATTTTGGAGAAATTTTATTGAGGTGTTATATTAGAAACACTGTAAAACAAAGAAGATTTTTAAATTTGCAATCCTTTAACTGTACAACCTGTACTAGAAATGTAATGCAAATTAGTGTGAAAATAGTATTAGTAAATGCGTAAGGAAACTCTAGTTTTTTTTCTGCTTAATTTTAAATTTATTTATATAATTTTAAAGTATTTTATTTTTTAACGGAACTTAGCAAAAAACTTATGTTTTCGGGGTTAATTTATCCTAAGCCCACGTTGTGGTAAACTAGCTCCTCAGACAGCTATAATTTTTGTTTGTTACTTACGAATGTGACATAATATTAAAATCAACAGTATCTTTATTTCTGAAACTTTTTTTTATGATTGTATATTTTCCTATAGCAGTACCTTATAATTATTTATTGTTTCTTTTTTTTAGTTCAATTTGCAATTAAATTATATCAAGTAATTAAAATCATTTTTTTCAATAATTTTAATTATATTTCAATTATTTTTTTGAAAGTAATCCTATATGAGAGTGTAAATTGCGCGAGACGTATTAAGTACAATGTAATTTCCATGAATGAAAAAAAAAATGATTGGGTCCAAAGAGCCTCAAATTCTTTTAACGAACATTTCAAAATGTTATATATTTTATTAGCCATTAAAGATTAAAATAAATGATAATGAAATATCTTATTTATTAAAATTAATTAAAAACCTATTAAAATATTTTCTATTTTTATGGTAAAAATGTTATATAATTGTGAAATCCATCTAAATTTAATATCACATGGTATTTATATGATGAGATAGATACAAGATACATTAATAAAGATAGATACATTGATACAGGATACATTGCAGAATAAGATAGAGGGACAGGATAAGATACAGGGCACATTGATGAAGAGACAGGATACATTGATGCAGGATACATGATAAAGATACATTGACAAAATAATGGAAACACGTTTACACTAATACCTTTTTTTCACATTTCTCAAGAAATACTTAAGAATCATTTTAAAATTTCAGAAAAATTCAGATTATGTGATTTCTCACACGTATCAGTGGGGTTTAAAGTTTTTAGAGGTATGAGGGACCGATAGTAAATTACGAACGGAAAATAGTGCTTTGGAACATAAAAATGTTGCAATAAATTTGTAAATTGTAGCTATTATTTTGGTAATTGCATGCAATAAGTGCGCAAAATTTCGTAAGCCTGACTTAAATATCTATACCTTTACGGTAATAGCCTTTACGGTACCTTTACGGTAAATACGGTATATAGACATTTTTATAAAAAAAATCATCTATTTGTCTTACGTTTTTTTTTTTTTTTTTTTTTTTTTTTTTTTTTTTTTTTTTTTTTTTTTTTTTTTTTTTTNAATTAAACAAAATTTTTAGAGTAATTTAAAAGTAGTCATTGCTTTAAAATGTGAAAATCAGTGCTTTAAAATGTGAAAAAAAAATTAAAAATTGCGTAAGATATGAGTAGTTAAATTAGCTCTTTCATACTGCGCATGCGTGGTAAAAATCGAAAAAAAATTTTCTTACTAATTTTGTAAAGAATCGTATTTGGCAAATAATAAGCGAAATCCGATTTGAATATCTTAAAAATTTAAAAAATTTTAAATAATTTTTTGAATGTATTTTGCATTTTTTTAAAAAGAAATTTAAATGATAAGGGGTTTTCTACAAATATTATTTTCTATCATAAAACAAACTAAATAACAAATGATAATACCTTACAATGAACGATACAATGAACCAAACTATTATTGTTTGAACTTACAATGAACCAAAATATTATTGTTTAAGGAAAAAAAGAAACAGGCAAAAGAAAAGATACTTTTATGGGGATGATCCCCAACAATGCCCGTGTCATTTTTAATAAATCTTATTTAATAGTGCAAAATGAAATTTGGGGAAAACCCGTTATCATTTTGAGTTTCTTCTAAAAAATAAAAAAAACTACTTAGAAAATTGCCTGAATCTTTTTAAAATTTTACGATATTCAAATCAGACTTCCTTTAATAGTTGCCAAAGACGATTCATTTTAAAATTAAGAAGAAAAAAAATTTCAATCTTTTCCCACGCATGTGCAGTATAAAGGAACTGCCTTAATTACTCATATCTTGCGCAATTTTAATCGAAATGCTTTCAAAGCTTAAAACAATAATTTTGAAATCAAATTTAAATTGCTCTAAAATTTTTTTAAAAATTTTATTAAATATTTTAAATTTGTAGCAAAAAGGAACGAAGACAAAAAAGTTAATTTTTTATAAAAATGTCCATATTTCCATACATGTTTAAGCTAAGCTTACAAAATTTTGTGTAATTATTACATAGTATACCCAAAATAATTGCTACAAGTTACAAATTTTTATTGCTACAAACACTATTTTCAAAAACACTATTTTCCGTTGGCAATTTATTGTCGTTCCCTCAATTCTCTAAAACCTTCAAACTTCATTGGTAAGTATGAGAAATTGCATGATATACGAGTAAATACTTCTGCAATTATTAAATTATTCTTTAAGTATTTCTTAAGAAGTATGAAAAAATGTATTAGTATAAAAGTGTTTCCATTATTTTGTCCACCCCCTTTATCTAACAAGCATGCCAACTCTATCAACTCTTTGAGTTTCCTTTAACATGACTTAAAATGCGCACCATATTTATAGCTTCCGTGTAAACTTTAATTTTAAACAATATTTTCTTAGAACGTAGAATCTTTGCACTATGAATAGTTTTTGCTTGCTTCTTTTTCTCTCATTAGAAAAAACGTGCCTAAATATTTACTTGAGTTTTCAACCTTGAGGAAAAAATCTTTCCTATCTACTGTTTACTCATTTTCGTTAAATATGCACGACGAAAAATTTTTAGGTTGTAGGTTACGTTGTAGCAAACAATAGCTATCAGGTTGTTATTTTAGATTAACAAGCAATTAAAAACTTAAAAATTAAATACTTTATTTAAAGCTATTCCCACCCCCATATTGAAACAAAAATTTTATTGTTGATACAACAATTTACAACACAGATATAAGTGAAATAAATTTAATAATCTAGTCTCTCTATTCAAGTTCCCCCAATATATATTCTATTCGCTATGGTCTTGATGAAATGAGAAAATTTTAAAGAATGAAACCGGAAATACAACCCTCTTAGTATGCGCATGCTAATCTAAAAATAAAAAAAAGGACAATCTTAACATCAAAAACTATTTCTTTCATTTAAATATATTTACTTAAATATATACACTGGTTATCATAAATTAAGGAAAAATCACAAAAATAGCGATAACTCTTTCAAAAGTAAGCCAAACCGTGCAAAATTTGCATATGTTGTCCACTAAGAGTAGCTGAGTAAAATTGCAATATGCAAATTAGTGGCGCTGCACTCGGCTTACGTCATCTGCCTGGAGCATAAAAGTCCAAGTTTGAGAGAAAGCACACAAATTTTACTGTGATTGCGACATTGAAAATCTGAGATAGCCAATTCGTAATAATGACCTCTAGGCATCATTTGCCTGAAGAACTACGATGGAGAGC
>NC_092208.1:54958439-54963089 GCF_043381705.1 Parasteatoda tepidariorum
GGTGATTATTTATTATATTATTTATTATATTATTTCTTACATTATTCTTTTGTTGGCAACATGTATATATTCTTTGTGTACTTTTGTGATAGTAAAAGAGTTTGTTCTATGAGATACTTGTTTTAGTGTTGATTGTAATTAGAAACATTTACGTTTACAACCAACACATTTTGGTGCCGAAACAACTCGGTTTAAAATTAAATACGAATCAGATGAATACTTTACGCAGTCACTCTTTTAAAAAATAACGAAACTTCAAACATCAGTATTGCTCAATGATGGAGAAACCAAACGATAAAGAACTTGGCGATAGTCTGGCACTTTTGAAAAGAAAAAGAAGAACAGTGCGAGGTAATGTTACTCGATTTATTACTCAAGGATGGTGGGAACGTTTGATCGGACTAACAAAAAGATGCTTGCGAAAATCCCTAGGTCGAACCTTGTTAGATGAAGAAGGTCTTTCTACAGCATTAGTTGGAGTTGAAGCCGCATTAAATAGTCGACCGTTAGTTTATGAACAAGGAAATGATGATCCTGAAGAAACATTAACACCATCCCATTTTCGTACCGGTAAAAGACTTACAACCATACCTTCACAGCCTGCAGCATCTAGTAGAAATCTGACAAAATTGTACAAACAACAACAGGATTTATTAGACGCATTTTGGAAGAAATGGTCTAAGGACTATCTATTGCAATTAAGATCTTTCCACCAAGTTCGCAACATTCAAAGATCTTCTCATGTTCGTGTTGGAGACATAGTACTACTTCACGAAGATGTAAGACCACGACATACGTGGAAAAGAGGATTGGTAACCGGACTAATTAAAGGACGCGATGGAAAAGTCCGGACTTGTACTTTACGTTCTGATGGCAAGGAAATATCCCGACCTGTTCAACTGATCATTCCTCTTGAGGTTGATCAGGGTGGGGAGGATGTTCCAGACGCAACTGCGTGAACGCAGATGCGGTGATTATTTATTATATTACTTATTATATTATTTCTTACATTATTCTTTTGTTGGCAACATGTATATTTTTTTTGTGTACTTTTGATAGTAAAAGAGTTTGTTCTATGAGATACTTGTTTTAGTGTTGATTGTAATTAGAAACATTTACGTTTACAACCAACACAGACTCACTATATGGCGATACTAGTTTCTTCGCAATAAATGACAATACAACTAAATGAATGGCTATACTACTCCATAAACGGCAGTACTGGTTAATACTAAATAAATTGCCGTATTAGTTACTACTCAAAAAATGGCAATAAAACTTAATATAAGTCGTTTTTCCAGTCCCCTTGAATGAAAATGAAGAACAATGAATCAAAATTTACAAAAAGAGCAAAATAAAAACAGTATGAGTTTTTTTTTAAATATTTTTTTCTATGGTCCCAAATCGTCAAATTTAGAAATCGCTTTTTTGTTAAAAAAAATCTAAATAAATAAAAACAATAGCACATTTTTCATATAATCTGCCTTTTAACTTGATTACATAACCATTGCTGCTAACTGTTCCGATTAAATCGTATTTATTCCAATTTTTTAGCTTTGTTCCGAAAATACGATTTTAGGTCAAAATATTCTGATATTTCAGCGTCCTAACGCCTTTTCACTCCTGCCGATTTTCTTTCAATCTAGGGTGGGTCAAAGAATTGAAAGCAAGATATGTGATTTTTCCAAGAAAATATCAGAATTTCACATATCTTCCGCATATAAGACCATAGTTAGCGGACTTCCGTGGATCAAAAACTTATAATCCGACGAAATTTTGAAACTTTTGCTAAATCTCGTTTATGAGACATTTACATGCTTATTGTTAATTATAATTTCTAAAACTCAATAGATGGCGCTCTGCGCAGCAATGTAAAATCATTAGTTTCTAATCAGTTTCCTCCATGCCACTGTACCATCATCATCATCCTTCTTGTTATTAAATATATTTTATGTTAAAAGGCGTTTGTAATGATTGAAACCCCGAGATCTGAGAGATCATATCACCGTATTTAATACTTATGTTTCTCCCGCCAATTTGATTCATTTCGCAGGCTGCTTTTCGTCATTTTGAATATCAGGAACTGCGCTGGAATCCATGAATATCCTGATTCTTATTCACGCGATTTTAATATCAATCATCGATATTCGTATTAACTGATTTAAAAGTTACTTGTCATGATTCCTATTGACACAATTTAAAAATACAATATCGCTGCTTGTATTTATGCATTTTTAAAACTCAATATCGCGGTTCGTATTCACTCGGTTGTAATATCAAACATCGATTTTCGTAATTATACATTTAAAAACTACTCATTGCGATTCGTATTTACGAAATTTAAAAATTCAATATCGCAAATTTGTATTTTCGCGTTTTTAAAATTCAATTTCACTTTTCATGTTTACTCGATTTTAAAATTCAACATCTCCATTCATATTCACGTGATTTTAATTATATATGATGTCATAATATCGTGATTCTTTTAAGGAATAAGTTTTTTATTGAATTAGTTACTATAAAGATGTGATATTCTTCATTAGTGAGAGGTTTAATTAAAACTGTTAGATGAAAAAATTATGTTAAATATGAAACATGTATGGTTTATAAATATATCGATATTTTCAATTTTGATATTTTGTTTTTCACTTTGTGTCATAACTATCCCTGATTGGCTTATCATGCTTTGTGTTCCTATTTTTGTTTTTAACAAATTAGCAGGTATGCCTTACCTGATTTAATTTACCTCTGTGATTGAACTTGACTTTATTATTACTAATTCACTAGATTAAGGTTTCAGGAATTCAAATTAAAAAAAATAATAATAAAAAAAAAAAATTAAAATGNAAAAAAAAAAAAAAAAAAAAAAAAAAAAACTTTCTAAAAAAAAAATTATTACTTTCTTTTAGGTTTTTTTTGTTGTTTTCCTCAGTTTTTTTTTTGGTACAAGGACGTTGATTCATATACGTTGACCAATAACCGTTTTAAATGTGCTCCTTATAAGTTTTTTGACAGTCCATAATTTGGGGTGCGAATGCGTTTGAGTGACATTAAATACTCACAAATCATTACTAAATCCCGTCAGAATCAGTTAGGTAAGCCATTATTTAAGTGCCTGCACGGCAAAATTTAAAATCTAACCATAAAAAAATGAGAGAAACTAGGTGGGATGCACAAACTAATCATAAATAAGATAGACTCCTTTTTTGGAAATTGATTGATAGTTGGTGCCTAAAAATTCTTTATACTTTTTATGAGTTGCAACATCTATCACTGAAATTCTTTACCATCTTCACAATTCCATGAATTTCTTCTGTTCTACATACTTCCAGAAACATTTCCTTGATCTATATACAGTGCGCATAAATTAAATGAACCACATTGAATAACTTTTGATCTGATGATTGGATCTTTAAGTTCTAGGACTCAATCTTAATGGTTCGAGGAAGTGCTCTCAAATATGCTAAATAATTAGTGCATACGATATTTCAAGTTACAAAATCGGACATAAAAGCGCACCTTCTCTGGATAAAAATACATTTTTCCTGACGGAGTCGGATTTCTGACCCCCATAATATAGGGGGTAGTCGCAATGTGGGAAATATGATCCCTATAGTTTGGTCAGGAGAATGATCCAAAGTTTTGACCCCTTAATATTAATTTACTTTTAGCGTATTTTGCTATATTTCAAGAAATTTTTAAAGGATTTGGAAACTTTTCACACATAATTATAAAATTTGTTTATTAAAAGATAATTTATCGAAAAAAAACTTTTAATAGATATTCAATATTTTTTATAAATTTTAGTAATAATCGGAAAAAAATTTGAATTGAAAGGTATAAAATTTTTACATCATTTTAAAGGTAGTAATTTTACACGGCAAAATGCAAAATTTGAGCGAAATCGGTCGGATAATTCCTGAGAAATAAAATTTTTAAAAAGCAGTAATTTTAAAATTCGATTTCTCTCGAACTATTCGGCCGATTTCCTCCAAATTTTTCATTTTGCCATGTAAAATTACAATTTTTAAAATAATGTGAAAAACTGCATACGTTTCGATGAAAAATTTTTCGCCTATTATTTAATAAAATAATAAAAATAATAAACATTTACAAAAAATTATTTTTTGCATGGAATTATCTAAAAAAGAATTTTTTAATTGTTTGTAAATATTTTTTAATTCACTTAAAAAGTTCTCGAGATATGACGAAATACGCAGAAAATAAAATATACATTAAGGGGACCAAGCTTTGAATCGCTCTCCTGCCCAAATTATGGGCACCATTTTTCTCAGATTGCGGCTAACCCCTATATAATGGGGGTCTGAAATCTGAATCCTTCAAGAAAAGGGTATTCAGGAAAAATACGTTTTTCAGTCTGATTTTGTGACGTAAAATATCGTCTGCAGTAATTAATGAACGAATTATAGGTCATTTTCTTGAACCTTTGAGATTAAACTCTAGAACATGAAGATCCGATCATTAGATCAAAAGTTATTCAGAGTTGGCCTTCTTTTGCTCACTGTATATTATAAGGAGACGAATAATCAAACTGTCACTTATTTGAAATTAAATTTTCATTGCTTTTTAATATTGTTTTATAAAAATTTAACATTAATATATCTGGCATTCATACGTTTATATATATAT
>NC_092208.1:54963572-54978464 GCF_043381705.1 Parasteatoda tepidariorum
CCTGCAGTTTCCAAAGACGAACTTTGGTTGCGCATACAAGCGATATGGAATTCTCTTCCTCAAGCAGATATTCAACATCTGTTTGACTCCATGCCACGTCGTATAGCAGCACTTATTGCAGCGCGTGGTGGCTGCACCAAATACTGATTTCGGACGCTTAATTTGTTTCTTTTGTTTTGAAAATTTCATCATTTATTTGTATCAGTACAAGTCGTTTCTGCATTAAATTTCATTTGATTCTGATGATTCTTTCATGGTGTTGCATTTTCTACAAACAGCAGTTTATATCTGGCAGTCATACGTTTATATTTATTATTTTTTTTAGGAATTTTTAATATTTAAAATAAATTTTTTCTTCTATTCCTTTATGTGTAAAGGAGTGTATGTATGATAATTGTGCGTTCTATTTTTCTTATGCTTATATATATTTATCTTGTCTAGTTTAGTCTGTGACCATTTAGCATAACAAATAATACTTGCTCTGAATATGCTGTTTATTCTTTTGTTACAACCACCTATTTAGCAGTTATTTATTGATTTAATTATTAAAATAGCAAATTGCTCCAAAAATAGTTTAAAAAAGAGATTGTTTATTTTATTAAAATATTATAGTTTTCAAAATGATTGAAGTATAAAATAAAGTTAGATCAATCTTAATCAAAAATAAACAAATTTACGTTTGAATGCTAAAGAATTAAAAATGTGCTATGTTCTTTTTTACCATTAAAAATACTTAAAAAATTTAAAAGAAATTCTTAGTAAGCATAATATCAAAAAATGTGATATAACGGGTATATAGTACGTTTATAAAGTGGTTTCTCTTACACCGAAGTTTTCATACTGAGATGTTAACATAAAAGAGATAAAAAAATTCTTTGGTTAGAATAGTTAGAATAGTGATGTAATGATGATAATAATGATGAACAAACTATTTTGCTTCAAATATTTTTAAAATTCATATTTTTTTTCACTAAATACTCATTTTATAATTTTGATGTAACTCGGAAAAAGGTCTAAACAAACATACAGACGTTCTTTAAATTTTTTTTTTCAGAAACGAAGTTAACGAAATTTTTTTAAAATATTTTAAATCGATAAATATAGGATTCCAGTTAAGAGATTGGTTTTTAATTTGGTTAAATATTTATAAATTTCTTTTTTCTCTCTCTAGAATCTGTTTTCTAGCTAGTGTTTTTACTTATTTATAAATATATTTAATATATGCATAATCAGAAATTGAAGATTTAAGATTAGTTTTAAATTTTGACTTAAAAAAATTAAATTTGAAGCAAAATAATTTAAGATTTCTTTCCTTCTGTTTGTGAGCCTGCTTTTAAACAGTCCTGTTAGAAAAAAAGTGTCAAAAAGCGCATACGTATCTATAAATATATTTGACGTATTAAATATATGATCATAAGCTGAAATGTAAAGATAAGTTTTATATTTGACTTACAAAATCAAAGTTTAGTATTTAAAGTTTCCTTTCTTTTGATCTGTAAACTTGTTATTGACATTCATGTTAGAAAGAAGTGACCAAAACTGTATACTACTACATAAACACATTTAAATTTATAATTATACAATAAATTGAAGTTTATCTCTTAGTTTGTCTGACAAATCGAAATTTGAAAATTAATATTTTAATATTTATTTATTTCTGTTCGTGAGTCGATTTTCAACATTTTTTTTGATAATTGTATAAATATGTGTAAAAAATTTTTAATCAGTAAAGCATATAATCATAATTTTAAGGAAGGATTTTAATTTGATTAAAAAACGAATTTCAAATTATGGATTTAATTCAGTTTGTGGATTTTTTTTTCTGCTGTTATTTTAAAAAAGAATGTAAGAAAAAAGTTTACTTTTAGTATGATACCTAGTTCAATTAAAGAAATACAATTAACTAAATAAATTAAAGTATTGTCTTGCTCGTAAAGAAGCCCTTCTTAAATTTGTCAACAAGTGTTTTCCGATATCAAGGTTACACAACCGATCTAAAATGAAATGATGCGACCCTGAAAAAAGAAGAAGAAATAAGCGCGCGCGGAGAGAACCGCTCGATAAAATTCGACGGCTTGCTATATCGACTCGCAACAATGTAATAACATCCAGAACAGTAAATAAATTAAAACTTGCCCTGGGAGCTGATGCGGACCTGTTCCGCAGAATGCCTTTTTTATTCCATACCATGATGCTTTGTTGTGTAGTAAGATTCTCAGCACACTCTACCTTTCATTCATAACCGTACCTGTGAAGAAAATTATTCGAAATCCCTAGCTCTTCGTTTGACTTGACTGGATGAGAAGATGCTGATCACCCACGTGCGCGCAAGAGCCTTTGCGCACCTCGACCGACCAAAATGACGTCATGCAGAGTATCTACAACGTCATTGAATGAATCGAAGGTCTGGTTCGTCTGCATTTGGAAGGAGGGGTTGGCATAGTAACGAGTGTCCCACCGGAATTTTTGGAATTTTTTTTAAAAAATCAGTACACTTGATACGAGGACAACCGGTAAATTTTTAATGAAAATCTGAAATCAATTCAACACGTTATAAATTTCAGGAAATAAAAGATACTCTGTTAATCTTTTAGTTTATAATCATTGTGCGTCGAAACATATGAGTTTGTTTACGTCTCATCCAATAACTTTAGAGACATTTATATATTTTATTTACTTTTAATGGCTTATTTTTAACTGCCTAATTTGTAAAAAATTTTTGTTCATTTAATTAACTCTTCTTCTATTTATAACTTTTTTTCTCCATTAAATAACAAATTTATCTAGAGAAAATTAATCACGCAATCCAAAAAATTATGAACTGTAACAAAATTTGCTGTTTTTTTCATCATTATCTCAGTATCAGCTTCCAAATTGTTAAGATTTTGAATAAGGAGCAAAAACTTTTTTTTTATCTTGTGAGAAAGCTCAACGACTGACCACTTCATCAACTTTAAAGTCCCTATTGCTAATGTTAATAGCTCGAGTATTCACCTTATTTCCTGTCAGTATGGTGTTTCGTATGGACGAACTAAAAGTATTTTTAAACTTCAACTTAAAGAGCGTGAAATATATATTCAAAATCAGACTATTCATCTATCTTCCATAGCCTTACAAAACCGAGAGAACTCTAATTATATGTTTCAGTTTTCTTCTGAAATCTTTGAACAGTGACCTTTATTTCTGAGAATCGACATGTTTCTATTAGCATCACATATTTCGTAGCTTTTAATCTTTTTTTCCCCTTTTTTTAAAAATTATAATCCTTTTTAATTATTCCTATTCTTTTTCGAAATACATCAGTTAATTAGTTTTTTTTAAAATTTCCTACAGAGCAAATGTAAATACTTCTATTCTTTTCTTTCTCAATAAATATAACAGCTAACTTTTTATTTCAAGGCAAGAGCACAACTGATCATTATTCAATATCACAATTCAGTATCAGTATATATATATTCAACTTTCTTTCTTCAACCGCATGAAACCTGAACATAAACGTTATTAGGTTTATTTTAATTTTTAACCAACTTTTCAGCCTCGAATCTTAAGACAAATTATTTAAATATTAGCATTATATGTCTTGGGTTGGCTAAACTGGCTTCATTTCTGGCAGTGTTCATTTTCGATGAAGCGCCAATAATAGATCTATTGCTGTACTCCAATGCGTCGATTAAATTGTCATCACTCCTCAATTGGCTTTTAATCAGGCAGGTCGGGGGGGGGATATATCTCCCATGACCTACTCCTATTAAAATCATTAATCAAAATTTGTTATTTTACTTAAATTGTTACTTGGACAAGATGTTCTTTTACTTAGCAACTCGAATTCTGCAAGATTATTTCACAAAATAAATGCTGTATTCTGATTGACATTCCTGTTTTCATTGCATACAATTTACTTTATTTTTAATGTATATTGTCAACAATTGGATACTTGCAAGCAACGTCACGTGTGGGTCTGGCAATCAGGTTCGACACACACGCGTGACGTCTCTTACAAGTATCCAATTAAATCTTATCAGAAAAATGATTCATCATCATAATAAATCCAAGCATTAAAGCTGTAATGTATTAATGTTAACTGTTCTACAACGCCACGCACAACCATGTGATTAAATGTAAGTATCCAATTGTTATGTGAAGCATTATTCATGCGTTCCATCCTGAACTGAGCTGTTTAAGTATCATTTTCCAAAAAATTTTTTTTTGCCGTAAAAACATTTACTTCCAATAGCCATTTGCACCAACTAATAACACAAATAATTTTCCAACCATAGAAATAATATCATACTTTGAAAAATTCTATTAATTTAGTTACTAATGATTTTTCTAGAATTTCATTATTAATTTTTAGAAATTCATCTTATTTTAATCTTGCACGCATGAGATTTTCATCCAACGCCATCATACTTGCTTCTTATTTACATTCTTTTATCTTGTTCAATCTTGTTTTATCTTGTTCAATCTTGTTCCTCATCTACTGTATCTTCTCTTCTCCTATTAGTTAACACCCTTTTTCTATGTTGAAACGTGGTTGTTATTTTTCTTCTCCTGATCCTCTCATTCTGTGTCTTGACACTGAGGAAGGCCTTTGCTTATAATACCGAAAGTATAGCATGTCTGTTTTTTGAAGTTATTTGTACTTAATCATCATTCTTTGCATTACTTCTAACGTTTACATTAGAAAAATAAATGAACTTTTCAGAATTATATTGCTGAAAAATAATTCTTTCATTTTTTATGAGAATTTAGTTTAGAAGCTAGTGCACTATTTTCTAAATGTAATAGAAAAAACTAAGTATGTACTTAAAAAACGGTACATAATAATAAATGTTGTAAGCATTTTCTTTTAAATCATTTATGTAAATGGTGTTGTCAAAGAAAAAATAATTAAAATGCAATCATAATTATTCGAATGGAATTTGAAGTATACGTTTTATACAAAGAGATACTAAATTCTTTTGACAAAATTCGAGTTCTTATATATTTCAACAAAATATTTTTGAATAAATCATTTTAAAGACTTTTTATATGGTTATAAAAATTTAAAAAATATTAGTTGCATGAAATATATGTATATAATAAGGATAAATAAATGAATAAATGAATTATTAATTCAATAAAATATTCAATTCAATAGAAGAAATAAACTGAGCGATTTAATCTATCAGTGACTATAGAATTGAATGTATATGTTATGATAAGCAACATTACTATGATAAAATATCTTAAACATTAAATAGAAAACAAAATTCATACATTTCGAGTGCACTTGTTAATTTTTATCGAAAAAACTAGATGTATTACTCAGAGAAAAAGCGTCATTTTGCTTTTAGTGTAATTAATATTAACTTACTATTATTAGCTAATAATATTAATAACTCACTTTATAACAAATAAATGTCGTTTAATAGACTAAATTAAGTCAATTTCAAATCAATATAATGATAATGATTGAGAAATTTAATATTATGTTTTATTTATTTATTTTTTGATTTTCAATAGATATATTCAAATTTAATTTGAAAGTATCGTTAAAAATTGGTCAATTTTATCAAGATAAACTTAACTAATTTAAGATTCACGAAAGCCAATTTCAAAACATGTTTAATATTTATGAAAACTATATCATCCAAGACTAGAAGAAAAATCATTGCCAATCGGACTTGTATCCGGATTTGTCTGAATATCTATAATTTAAATGCAAGCTTTGCAAAAACTGAAAACTTAAACCTAGTCAAATATATGACATGAAAGCATATTCATGGCATGCCATAACTCTTAAAATGAGAATTATAAGACTGTCTTTTCCTTGAACTCGGTCCTACAGCAGAAAAAACATTTCAATCCAGATGGGAGAAAGATTAATCGAGATAATCAAGTTCTGCTTAGGTTATTTTGTTGATCTTGTTCTTTTCATTTTGTAAGATTAAGGCTCTAATTGAAGAAACTTTGAAAAGTCTTAGTGATGACTTATGCGCAAAACTTACAAAAATTAAAAACTTAATCATCGTCTCAAATGAAAAATCTGAAAACATTTTTATATTTCTTTGCTCGTTACTTCTTTGGTTCTTTATATTTCTTTGCTCGTTACTTCTTTGGTTCTTTATATTTCTTTGCTTCGTTGTTCGAATTGTTAAAAATGTGATCTGTAAAACTATCCTTTCCTTCAACTTTGTTTTTCAGCAGAGAAAACATACCAACCCGGAAAAAAAAGATTACTTAAGTGAATTAAGTATACGCATATTATATAGTTCTTGTTTTTTGTAAGATTAAAACGCAATAGATTTAAAGAAACTTTGTAAGAAATTATTATTGATGACTTAAATGTAAAACTCCAGAAAATTGAAAACTTAATAACATAATCTTTGATCAAATGTAAATTATGAAAACCCATTCATATGTTCTGGCTCGCCATAATTTTAAAAATGTGACCTGTAAAACAGCATTTTCTTTCAACTTTTTCTTTCAGCAGAGAAATCATTTAGAAACAAATAAAAAAGACTATTCATATGTAGATTACTTTATTCTTGTTTTTTTTCTTCTATTATATAAGTTTAAAACGCAATATATTTAACAAAAACTTGAAGAAATATTATAGATAACTTAAAAGCCAAAATCATGAATGTTGAAAACTTAATAATTTTCTTTTTTTCTGCGAAATATGGAAACGTGTTAATATTTCTCGGATTGCTGTTACTCTAAAAAAGCGATCTGTAAAACTGTCTTTTCCTTCAACTTTGTTTTTCAGCAGAGAAAGCATGTTGTTGACCTATGCCTGTCTAGGCAGACGGGGTGCGATTGTTCTTGTTTTTCAGTGGCACCATATATGGCCAAGAATTCGACTACTGTCACACCATACGTTGCACCCGTTTATAGGGCGGATCAGGAAACTTTATAGGAAGGGGATAGGAAACTTTGAAAGAAATTATTATTGATGACTTAAATCCAAAACTCCAGAAAATTGAAAACTTAATAACATAATCTTTGATCAAATGTAAACTATGGGAACTCATTCATATGTTCTGGCGTGCCATCATTTTAAAAAAGCGATCTGTAAAACAGTATATATCTTTTTTTTCAACTTTTTTTTCAGCAGAGAAATCATTTCAAAGCAAATAAGAAAAAGACTATTCATATGTAGATTACTTTATTCTTGTTACTGTTTCTTCTATTTTATAAGTTTAAAACGCAACATATTTAACAAAAACTTCAAAAAATATTTCAGGTAACTTAAAAGCCTAACTCATGAATGTTGAAAACTTAATAACCTTCTTTATTTCTGCGAAATATGGAACTGCGTTAATATTTCTTGGATTGCTATTACTTTGAAAATGCGATCTGTAAAACTGTCTTTTACTTCAACTTCGTCTTTCAGCGGAGAAATCATTTTTACCCGATTAAGAGAAGCGTTACTCGAACGAATCACTTATATGTAGACTAATTTTGCTTTTTTCCTATTCGATGATATTGATCCTATTCTGATTGATCCTATTATGATATTGATTCTATGATAAAAATTATGGAAATGGTAAATGAAATTTTAGATTTAAAATGCAAAACTAAGAAAATTTGAAAGCTTAATCACTGCCTGATAAGAAAATACGAATTCGCATTCAGATTTGCTGGTGAGCCGTCACTTCAAAAATGCTATCTGTAAAACTGTCTTTTTCGTCTTTTAACTTCTTTTTTCAGCAGTGAAAATATTTCGCCCCCCCCCCAAAAAGAACATCGTTAGAAAAAAGTATACGTATATTAATTTTGTTGCTGTCCTTTTTATGTTCCAAAAAATTAAAAGTAATCGTCTCGATTGTCCTTTATGTAACATTGTTAGAAAATAGCATACGTATATTAATTTTGTTATTTTTCTTTTTCTGTTTCAAGAAATTAAAAAATAATCAATAATCTCACCTGTCTCTTTATGTTTCTAAGGAAAATACTCATTAGAAGATACTTAAATATTTTTGATGCTTTACAGTAACAAAAAAATTGCGTTTGTAGCAAATTAAAAATCGAAAAAATTGTAAAAACGTGTTATACATTGATACAATTATTTTAGACTTAAGATTATTGCGTTTTTTCAGCATTGCATGCAAAATATAAGTTCAAATGAAAAAAATTCAAAATTTAAAAACTTAATTTTCCTTTCATATTCAAAGGAAACAACTTTTAAAATGCGATTTGTAAGTTGTTCACCCAAATCTTTTTATCAAAAGAGAAATATCGTGTGTCGAAAGTAACTTTAATGGTGAATAAGTAGCTTTGGGATTTCCGTGTATAATGTGTTTTCATAATTTCAAATATTTAAGTTTTCTATTCAACCAAACTCAAAAAGAAATCAATATCATAGAAGATTCCTAATAATTTTAAATGTCAAGTATAACGTAAATAGTATTGAAGTAAATGGTTGCATTTCAAAATTACAAATTTCATAATCTTCTGGAAGTACATAAGAAACTTTATTTTTTAAGTTTTGAAGAAATATTTCATATGTTTCGAGGAGAGATTATTTAAAGTTCTGAAGAAAAATTTTATAAGTTTTAAGGAAAGATTTTGCAAATTTAGAATTGATTTTATCACGCTTAATTTAAATATGAAATTATTAACCTGCGAATTTGCAATTGTCTTTGTAATGCCAACATGCCAATGTTATTAAATTATTTTAAGTTCAGATAATTTCTAATACTAAAACTAGATACTACAATAGATTAAATGCTTAAAGGACAGTGAAACATTCTCAACAGTCCATGCCTACATTTTACCACTTAAAAAAATTCAAAAACCATGATTTCTCATTAAGAATATTAATATCAATATGAAAATTTTAAAAATTACGTTGAGTTAACGAATTTTCTGTAAGAAAACAACCCCAAAAGAATGCATTCTCATCACCATTTTTATAATTATTCTAATTTGTTTGCAACATACACGGTATATAGAAATTCTCAAAAACGTTGATAAACTCAAATAATATTAAAAATTATTCATTTGGAATATTGATGTTCACCCAAGTTCGAAATGACTACATAGTTAAATCAATCACCTGTGGATAAACCCTTCTTCAATTCAAATGAAATTTGATATAATAACTATTAAGTAAATATGCCAATTTTTAAGCTTGTAATTTAAAAACTGTCAATTGAATTTCGAAAAAGTCAGATATTTGAAATTCGATTTCTCAGGAACTATTCGACCGAGTTTGTGCAAATTTTTTATTTTGCCTTGTAAAATTTTATTCTTTAACCTGATGCAAAAATTGTATACCTTACATTTCAAAATATTTTCGATCATTATTATAATAAAAAAATAAAAAATATTTAATAAAGGTTATTTTTTGCATTGAATTATCTTTTGAAAAACGAATTTTATACTTGTGTGCAAAGAGTTTTTAATTCGCCTAAAAAGTTTTCCAGGTATTGCGAAATACGCAAAAAGCAAAATTAACATTAAGCGTTTCAAACTTCGGAGAGCTCTCAAAACCGAACTATTGGGATTGTATTTCCCAGAGTGCTGCTGCCCCCTAAATTTTGAGGGTCAGAAATATTTATACTATATTTTGAGGGCCGAATCAGTTGAAAAAAAGGTATGTTTATTCAGAAAAAGTGAGCTTTTGTGTCTGATTTCGTAACTTTCGTCTGCATTTGTTATTTATCATATATTAGGTATCCCTCTCAAGTCATTAAGATTGAGACCTAGAACGTGAAGATCCGATCATTAAGTTAAAAATTTATTCAGAGGTTTTTCTTCGCGCATTATACAAATACTGAGTATGGGATCTGAAAAAGAGGGCTGTACAAAATTAACAAAAGAATCACATGTAGTGCAGCTACGCACTTTTACAACTAATTTACTAGACTCTACATTCCTATGAAGAGGTTCCAAAACTCTAGAACATTTTGATAAAGGTGAAGATGATGACTCACAAAAATAATGTTTATATTTCATTTGTGACATTTGTAAGGCACCTAAGAAACAGCAATTTTGCTTTTAAAATGTATATCTTACTTTTAATATTAAGAAATACTTTACTTCTGGCCATATGAATTATTTATATTACATTGATCACACTTATTTATATTTTAAATATTTTATTATAAAAGTTAATTGGTTTTAATAAGCAAATTATTTTTCTACACCTGATCTGATTCATATGGTTGAAAAAATAGTTAACTATTTTAATTGTGATTATCTTAAACAAAATTTGAAGTTTATATAATATAGCTTGAATGAAGTTAATATAGCTTGTATTAAACAAACATTATTAGTTTAATAAAAATTTTTGGAATGTGATGTTATATTTGTGTTAACAATTTTCATTTCACTTAGATGTTAGAATAACTCCAACCTGTTAATGTCTCTAAGTTAACCTTAAAAACTTTTGTTTTATTCACATCTAATATCCAAAGCTTTGAGTATGACAATGAGGTTCGATATAACTGAGGAAAATAATTATGTCATATGATACATTTATTGCATATTATTTATTTATAAATCAAAATACTAATATATTTCACCTTTTTAGTATTCATTGAATTTTTTTTTCTGTCTATACAAAGTATCTGTTTATTTTTCTAAAGGCTGCTGTCTTTTATCCATCTATAGAATATTAGCCTTTTTTCTTATCCACAACTGCTTGTATTACTAACTTTATTTAAGATAACTATTTAGCTCAAAAATTGCTACTCTTAAAATATCTTAAATGCATTTGTTACTAAGTTTAAGATTTGTTTCTAAGTTAATTCTTAATTTGAAATATAACTTCGTTATTTTCTCTTTTGTACTAACTAAAAGGTTAAAAATTGAGTTATTTTGATAATTTTCTCATTCTCATTTTTATAATTTTTATTTCAAAAACAGTTAGTGTTCTTAAAAGTGAAAAAATAATAATAAAAAATAGGAATATTGAAATAGTAGTACATGTCTATAATAGTTTGTCAACAAGATTTATTATTTGCTCCTAACTAAAAATTTCTCGGATTATGTGAATATATTCAAGTTACATATATTCATAATTTATATATATTCACGTTATCAAGTGACAAATTTTTTAAGAAATTTTTTGATTTGTTAAAATTATGTACCGCATATTAGTGTAATGAAACAAAAATCCCCCCCCCCTACAAGGAAAAGAGAAAAGTGAAAAAGTGTATAGCATTCTTCTGTTAATTCTGTACAGCCTTCTTTTTTAGATTCCAACCTACAAATTGGTATATTAAAAAAAGAATGATAAGGAAACGAAAATTGGTAATTTTTTGAGGATACAAGTATTGAAATGTTTAAGGTCAATGGTCAAATTAAGTAATTTTTATGTTTTTTATGCTTTGAACTAGTAGCAGAAAACCGATGGAATATCAATTAAAAGTCAATCCATTAACTTTGCAAACGGTAATTGAAATTTACTTTTGCTATAGTTAGGAAAAAAGTTACAACCATTTATATATATGCAAGTTTATCCTCTTTTATGAAAACATTATTATTTTTTTCTTTTCCATAACTTGAACAGTTTTTAAATCTAAAAGTGTTTAGAATTATTTTCTTTAACGTGCGTGACCAGTACACCGAATTTGATCAAAATAATAAAAGATTAGGTTTAAAACTGATTGATATGAATGGGGATGTCTCTGAGTGAAAAAATTTTAAATTTATTTCATAAAATAGTCGAATGAAACCCAATACTTAAAAAGTCAAATCAGGCTTCTAAATTTACTAAGCACAATTCAAATCGATCGACAGGATTCCAAAATTACTTATAGAAAATCTTAGATGTAATAGGGTGGTCACAGTTACAAGATTAAAACTAAGTACTAGCTTTTGCCCCAAACTACTCAATTTATACTGTTCACGAATAAGTTGACCTTCTTTGACCTGTTTTCTTTTTTCAGAGTATTTCTTTCTGTATTTGTTTTTTTTTCTGTAATCGCATTTTTCTTTCACTCTGAAGTTTTTCGCTTGTAACAGTAAGAACATATATATGACTTTCTCATCACAATTCTCAGAGGATCCTAAAATTTATTCTATTCACGTCTTTGTCTCATTTTTTAACCCTTACAATGAGAGATAGATTATATGTTTTAGCTGAAAATAAAATGTTTTTATCATTCGTAAGAGAAAAAGTAAGTCATAAGTTTATAACGCTTAGAAAATTTAAATGTTAGGGTTACATAACATCAGTCATTGAATTTTGTAGTAGATATCTATTGCTGTATACTCAATTATACTCAAGATATTTGCTTTTAGATAATTTCAATTTTACATGATTGTTGTTTTGTGTTTAGTATCATCCGATATTAAAATTGTGCAAAACTGAACCATGTAATTTTTTTAAACTTGATTTTAAGATACAATTATTTATCTTAAACCGAAACCTAATTTAACTCCTTTTCAAGGTTACAGATAATTTGAACTGTGCTATTTTACCGTATTCAAAGTATCTAAATTAAAGTTATGGTTCAGCGTAACTAATTATAATCCTTGTTAATCAAACCCGAATTTCAATGTTTTTTCAAAACAGTCTTAATTTTGCTGTCGAAAATGTCAGTTTCATCTCCAATAAAAATAAATATAATATTTATACTTTATAGCATTTTATGTAGGTAAAACATTGCTGCAGAAAAATTCTGGGGGGCAAAAAATAATTATTTTCGAAATCCTCTCAAACTATTTTTTGTAACGACAATATGATAAGTTAACAAAATTATTTTTGAAATATTCGTGTCTTAGTTAACGAAAAATAATAATTTTTAAATAAATTTATAAAAGTAATAATTAAATGTATGAAAGTGATATTAAAAGAAAGTTTCGTTTCTAAATATATAAAAAATAAAGCAAGGAAAAAGAGCATAAATTGTTTCCTTAAGAAAGGGGAAAAACTTATATCCTGGGTATCTCTCCTCACTACAAATCTCGTACTTTTCGGAAACCCTAAGACTGTAACATTTAGGAAGAAACATTACAAGACTGTATAAAAAGTAAAACATCTTTATCTCTATTTTATAGGTAATAAAAATAGCAAGAATTTAATTATAATAACTAAAAAATTTATTTCGTAAATAGTAGTTAAATAAAAATGTGCTATTATTTATGGTAAGTATTTTCCAGTCATAATTCTGTGATTTATTAAAGCAATTAGTTTCTAAGTAACAGATGCTTAAAGCTGTTGTCTCTTTTTGTTAAGTTATTAAGAATTTATTTTTGCATATTTTTCATAAGACATATTGCAAATTTAAAGTCAAAATTTTGCATAGCAATCAATTTATTGTTAACTTGTTACTTCCAAAAGTGTCTTAATTCGCCTTATAGTACTATTAAAAACTACTCGTTGCAGTATTTTTTTAAAATCCAATTTTTTTGTTTTTCACTTGTACAGTGAGTATTTTCTAAGTTATTTAAGTTTTATTCATCGCAATTAAATGTAAGGCACAAGCGCCAAATACTGAAAAATAATCTATAATAAAAATAAATAGAAAACTATGTAAGATCTTAATAAACAAAATGCATAACTATCTATTAATATTACTCCTAAATATAAATTATAAAAGTTAAATGAAGTAATAAATTATTAAATATTTTACAATGCATGAAAAATTGAATTTTTTTCCTTATTCGTTTAATTTTTTTTCTGTATTGGCAGTAGCAATTTTAAATTTCCAATACTTTTAAATGCACAATCTAAAATGAACAATTTGATAGTAGCCAGTAGTGTTTGACTGATAATGATATTTTTTGGTTGTGAGCCGTGTTTGCGCGAAACAGCTATCCATATCTGATTTGCGGCTATCAATAATCTCCGCTAACCCCTTTAATTTTGCATCCTTTTCAAAAGATACTTCTGCGATCCTTACCGGCTCAGGGGATAGAACGTAAATTTTTGAAATGCATCGATACGACTTTCTCACCTGACTCGCACCGACTACAGTGATGATATAAAATAACCTCAGTGGTTGACCTCAAAAATAACCTCAGTGGTTAGAGTCCCCTTGCTGTCAATCTAACCGTGGGAGGTTCTCCATGTAACGCAAATGTGGGTTAGCTCCATCAAAAACTCCACAATTTTTTCTCGATACTTGATCCATGAGTTCCCTTGAATTCTGGATTGGGTTCAAAATTGAAAGACTACGAAGTTGAACATTATGGTAGTCGTAAACTTAGAATTGGGTCAGTTGTTCAATGACAGTTAAATAAATCTTTTGATTGTTTACAGGGTTGCGGAATGTAAAAAAAAATTTACAGAAAGATGTGAAAATCTATATGTTTGTAACTATGTATTTCAACTTAATTTTTTTTATAATTTTAAATTTAAAAAAAATCATGAAGCATTATGAAAAATAGAAAAAAAGTGTCTTATTTGATACCTCTGAAAATAAAGAAAAAAAAATTCAATTAGATAATTTAAAGTAGCGGTTTTAAATTTCTTTTCGGTTACGGAACAGTAAATAATCAACATATTTTCGGCGGAACCCTAAATTTGTAAATAAAGTTTATTAGAGTAATTGTGAGTGTTATGAACCACGAAAGACTATTTAAACGATTTAATTAGAAGAATGAAAATTTTTCATCGTTTTATCAATAATTGTCTAAAATTGGTTTTATGTCCGAGAGTTAAAATTTGGAAAAATTCCTTGTGCTATATACACCGAAGAGCCATTACATTATGACCACCCTGCTAACAACATGTAGGACTACCTTTAGTCCTCAAAACTACTAGCACTCGCCGTGGCATTAATTCCACAAGGTGCTGATAGGTAGTCTGAGGTATCTGGTACCAAGCGCTCACCAACTGGTCCTGCAATTCCCTCAAATTGCGAGGGGGTAGCGTGGCAGCACGAATTTGGTTTTCCAAGTAGGACCACAAATGCTCTATTGGATTAAGGTCAGGTGAATTTGGGGGCCAAG
>NC_092208.1:54979570-55035350 GCF_043381705.1 Parasteatoda tepidariorum
TATATATATATATAATGAAATAAAAATTAAATGAAAATAAAAATTACTATGATTTTATAAATTTTCATTTGCTCAATTGTTTTTACAATTGATATTTTAAACATTTGTTATTTTATAATATCAACTTAGCAATGCAACTCTGGAGTAATAAGATATTCTAAAAAAATAAGTAGTAAGAAATTAGCAAATACTTCTTATAGAAAATGTGAATTAAAAATTATAAATGTTTCAGCATTTGGGAACACTTTTATAACCTTCTCAACCATCATAAGCGAAGAAAAATATAAATAGTCTTACATTACAACGTTTTCCCACATTATGTTTCTTATATTGCATAATTTTAGGAATTATTTTGCTATTTACATATCTTTAAAGTTGGATAATCAATAAAATAAAGTCTTAAATTGAGAACATTTCTAACATTTGCAAAATTTATTCGTAATATTTTTTTAGAAAACTCTGGAGGGCATAGTTTTTTATGAATTGGTATAATATCTTATAAATTTCTCATTTTATAAATTAATCAACCTGAAATTAAATAGTAGCTTTAACGTAACATTTATCAACATGACACTCTTGATATTTTTCCCGTGTGTTAGATGTTTTTAATAGTTTTAAAAAATCAACAAGACTGTTTTCATCCAAAAATTGTCCAAATTATAGGGATTTTACAATTTAATTTTACAGATGGATCGAAATATAATAATTACATTGGTTGTGATTTTACTGTCTCTAAAAAATTACTTCGCGAATCTGCTATTTATTTGCTGGATCTTAATTTTATTCCTGATCAAACTAATTACAACTGGATATTTTATATCGACTTGCGCGTAGTTTAATATCGAAATTTTTCTTACCACAGGAAAAATTCTGAAACTTGTTTTATATATTTACAAGGCTGATGATTCAGTATTTCTGTTGGATATTGTAACATGACCGCAAACTCGGGAACTAATACCACTAAAAAAAAAAGCGGTAATATTTTAACATTTCTGAATTTAAAGCAAATCTGCAAATTTTCAGTACATAAACTGAATGCATGATCTTTATCATTCCTTTGATAACCATAAAATTATATCCGTTGACTGCAAAACTCATGTTTTAATTCAGGTATTAGCAATTCTCATTATACTCATATGCATTTACTAAGAGCCGAAGCTGGATTCAGTTGATCTCTGTGTCAAGCAACTTTTTAACGAATTTTATCCGAAACGTTTACTTTTATAAGGCATTCCCATAAATTACTATCTTAAAGGGAGTCGGTTGGGCATATACCAATAATGAGCTTTTTTGATGTACTTTTTCTCATCATTTAAGCAAGATATTGTTTCAGTTTTTTTCCCACAGAATATTTACATATACATGTTTACACTGTAATAACTGTTAATACATATCTTAAGCAGATTTTGTTTTAAAAGGATGAACTGAGATATTTTAATTTCTTAAAAAGTTTTATCATTTTTTTGCAAAAAACTATCATTACTCAGAAAGTTTTCCCGTCAACACTAAAATATTACCACTGCATGCAACTGATATAATTTCAAATATCCCCGAAATATTTCAAAGAGATATCATATAAAGTTTCTTAGAAAAGGTACAATGAAAAAAATCAGTTTTAGCATTATTTTTACTACCGACTCCCCTTAAATTTATTACAATAATACAATTATGCTCCCTTTTTTGAAATGTAATATTTAAACCCATCGAATGGCGACATATAATCATTTCTGACTAAATATAGTCAATAAACTTCAATCAACCAACATGATTTTTTGCAACTTTGGGAATTTGTATTCTCATAACTTTAAAGTTGCATCAGTAATGTAATAAGGTGTCTTTAAATCAAAATATGAAAAATCAGTTCATTATATTTCTAATATAAAGCGAAAATTAAGAATTTTTCTGTCAATTGGGAAACAATCTTACAAGATTCCCAACATCTAGAATAAAAAAATTCAAGTTAAATAGAAGTTTCAACATAAAAGTGCTTCTATATAAAATCTGTTATCCTGATATTACATAACTATAGAAATTCTTATGTTATTCTCTCCTTTTCAAAGGCTTTATGAGTAATAAAATATTGTGTCTTATTAGTTCGAAATTCGGAAAATCGACTCACTATATAACTCAGTAAAAACATAAAATTCTGAATTTTTCTGTACATTGGGAAACAAATTCCCTAATCGCAACCATTTACAAAGAAAAATTACACAGAAACTTCATGTTGTTGTTTCTAATAGCACTTGGACAAGCCAAGCTCGCCAGTTTTTGTCTTTTTGCGAATTAAGCCAGGAAAGTGAGCCTTATATTTGGCAAAAGAGAACCGCAAAGGGAAAAGCACGTCATAGTTCAGAACCCCACCGATTGATAGTGTCATCACTCATTCGCGAAGCCACATCCTCAATTTAGATATAAATATGAAGGGAAAGGAAACTTTCTGCAGATCCTTGTGCTCATGGTACTGCTCAGTGACTGATCATAGGACATTCGATGCCACAGATTCTGCGAGGACGTATATCGCATATACCCGGTGGGTCTTAACGATGTTGAGGATCGAACCCAGTCCCCTCCGAACCGAAGTCCCATTCTCTAGCCACTCGGCTACAACGTCTCTCAATATCTTCAACATAAGCCAGATATTGCGTAAATATAGGAATCCTTATGTTAGTCTCATAATCTTAAGGTTACGTCAATACTGAAATAAAGTAAGGTACACAATTTGACATTATTTAAAAGAAACAAAACATGAGCTTACTTCTGAAGAAGTGAGGTAGATGCGAGAATCTGTGCTCTCGATTGATGGTTGTTGGGGTATGGATGTAGTCGGGTTTATTTCAAATGAGCTTCCTGCTGACAGACCACCAGAGGAAAGCACGGGATGACGACTGAAAGGCGGCAGAGGCAACGTGTTGCACTTCCCACTCAAAGCTGCAATAGAAAGAAAACAAAATAAATGTGCTGTCTACATCACATGGTATTACATGAATAAGGAGCTTAATCGTATATTGAACTTAATCGATATCATAAATCACATTACTGAATATTTTTCTGAATAAAGAAGAACTTAATTCGTTTTAAATAAACATGCAATACTTCTAATTCTTCTTTTTTGGGGGTTGGGATTAGAAATACTGTAAAAAAATAAATGTTCAAATTACTAAATGCATAACTAATAGAAGTGTGATGTTTTTTAATAGGACATGCCAGACGGAAATGTAGTAATGGGCAAAATGTATAGCTGATAAAGATAAAACATTTTTCTGAAACATTCTATCATTAATATAAATCAAACACTGTATAAACATCTTTTCTTTTCTGATAAGACCATTGTTAAGAGCTTGTAATTTAAATTTACATTTAAAAGCAACATCTTTATAATTATCCTATTTCATATCGTAGTATTTTTAAGAACTTACAGTTTTTTTTAATTAAAATCTGTGATAACTAAATTTAAAGAAGTTGTAAAATACGTAAGTTGTAAAATATATATAGTTGTCAAATATTTTTCAAGATGACATTTTTACATTAAACTGATCCTTAGTAATGTCTCAAAATTGATGCTTTAGAGACTTCCAATGTTTAACTAGATAACAGCCCAATACACACAAAAAATGTATCCTTTGTATTGAAATCGTGATGCTTTCTTAAATTAAAAACTCTCCCTGGAGTAATTTGAACTTCAACTGTGAACCCTTCATTTGAACTTTGAAAATACAATTTTTTATAAATTAAACTGTAGATGCTTTTGTAAACTGGATTTGCTAAAGATCACCTCCAATAATTTGAATTCACTTATTAGTCATGAGACTGCAAGGACTGCTTAACCGAATAAATTCAAAAATTAAAGTATTTGGAGAAGTCAATATTGCTTAAAATCAGAAAAAACACCCGTTATAGACCTGATGACAAACATCATAAGCTTTTAACTATGCTTCATTTTATTCTGAATTGTTACAAAATTATTGTTTCAAGTTATTTTTTTACTGATGCGATATAAGACACGTTTTAAAAAACCCTCCTGTCGTTTATTTTCTCCTAGTTACCGAATAACATATCACTGAAACTAGAACTGGAAACACATGATATATTTGAATAGAGTGCAATTCGAATTGAGCAAGCAACAAATAACAAAGTATTAGAAGCCAATGAGATGTGATGTGCATGCATATTTGTAAATGGAGGAAAGTTAATGAGTCATATAAAATTTTAAATTGAGGATTGAAACGGAAAAAAGTGACTGAATCACTCACTTTTTTCAACATTTCCAGTCATCCCATCCAGGTGAGTGATGGTCCTCTCTTCTTGCCTGATGGCCTCCAATTCTGCATGCACCTCACGCATTAAAGCAACTAAATGAGGAGAAGAAAAAAAGCAAAAAAGGTTTCTGAAGCGGTCGTGCAATGGGACAAAACACAAATTCTAGGATTACAGGATAAAAACAGCAAAGCCACACAGAAATGAAAACAAAACATGCCGATTCATACCAATCTCTATTGAGTGCAGCTAAGAATTTTACTAATATCAAGTGCACCTATGTATTGCACTCTAAACATGATACGTATTGATATGAACAGCTTAAAAACTCTTTATTTCAATAAACTATACTGTGCAAATTAATTGAGGCAAATTTTTATTACCTTAGCATGTCAATCAAAGAGCAAAACATCATCTAAAGCAAATGTTTTTTTCTTCTATCAAATGGAGCTGTAAGCGTATTCCCCGTTGTGAGGCATGATGAATTCAACAAAATTCATACAGATATGCCCAAAGGAAAAGTGAGCTCCAGTTACAGTGAGAAATACAGTAGCGGTAGCAGCAACAATGGTCACGAATTTAATGGAAGGGGGGAAGAGTGCATTGCCTAATTCATAAAACTGATTAACAAGTTCGCATGAGAGCATATTGAAAATCTATGATGGTGAATGTTTAAGAGATATTGCAATGCTATTGATGGTGAACACTGTTTAAGATAAATAGTTGAGAACAAAGGGTGCATAAGTTTTAGTAAAAGGTGTGGAGATCAATGTCACCAGCAAACATCTTGATCTACACTCTATAAAAAAAATCGACGCACCAAGAAGCAATCATCCTATTGCTTTGAAATTTCGTATGTATGAATGTTTTGAAGATGTTACTGGAATCATGCCGACAGGGGACGTATAGTCTTTAGCGACGAATCCCGCTTCCAACTGTGTCCTGACGATCATCGAAGACGTGTTTGGAGACGCACAGGGCAGAGGGGGGATCCTGCCTTCACTATTGCACCCCACACCGGCCCTCAACAAGGCATTATGGTCTGGGTTGCCATTTCCTTTGACAGCCGGACCCCTTTGGTCGTCATTACAGGTACACTTACTGCACAGCGGGACGTCGACGACATCCTAAGACCTGTATTGCTACCATTCCTTTTGAAGCACCCTGGGCTGATTTTTCAGCAGGACAATGTCAGACCATATACGGCACGGGTTGCTATGAACTGTCTGCAAGCTTGTCAAACTCTTCCTTGGCCTACCACATCACCAGATCTCTCTCCCATCGAGCATGCCTGGGATATGATGGGAAGGCGATTGCATCTGGCACGGAATGTTGATGACCTCGTTCGACAATTGGATCGAATTTGGCAGGAAATACCGCAAGAGACCATCCGGGAGCTTTATCGGTCTATGCCACGCCGTGTGGCAGCTTGTATCCAGGCTAGAGGCGGGTCAACACCTTATTGAACTTGTTACTGTAACTCTGCAATGAATTATTCAATTGTTCTGAAATTTTAATCATTTACTATCCTGTACATTGTCTTCCTATCCACCAATTTTCGTTTCAATCGGACAACACCTTTTTGGTGCGTCGATTTTTTTGTTATAGAGTGTATTATGATCTCATTGCTCTTGGTAATGAAATTATTTAAGGTAACCAAAGAGCTACGACTCGCGACGCATTTGATGTACCTCTATTTGAGAAATAGAACGGTGCAATTACATTCTACTACTAAAATGTGCTTCAGCGTTCATTATTTCGTTTTTGACTCCTCTGTCTTTAGCACTGTTTCATATTCACAATAGATTTTGTACTTGCAATTAATTACATGTTTTTGTCTAATCATGGGGTTGTATATTGTGTGTTAACGTTACAGCCTTAAGGTGCTTGGGTTTATTATCATGCTGAACCAAGTTTTTGATCAGATTTAATTGGATACACGCAGTCCTGCAAGTTGAGTCAGCGTACGTTTCGAAACTGATTGGCTGACCCATGCGGGATGTCTTTTGAAATTCCCCAATTCTCTCATGCAAAAGTTGTTAATAGCAGTTGTATACATAATCGGTGGTTCATTCTTTCACTCTTTCTGCATGGCAAGACCCTGTATGATGGCGCTGTTGTCACTGCTGTATTTCTGAAACTATCACTAGTGCCCACTTTCATTTAATCAACTCTTACATTACAACATACATTTATTTCAATACAGACGCTTGACGGGATACGACTAAGACTAGGCCCTATGCCTTTCGAACTAAGACTAGGCTCTAGGCCTTTCGAACTAAGACTAGGCTCTAGGCCTTTCGAACTAAGACTAGGCCCTATGTCATAGTTCGAAATTAGTCTGCAGATTTATGATAGAAAATCTAAATAACGTTTCTTTTTTTGTTTTTTTTTTGTATGGAAATTCAGATTTATTCATTTGAGAACTTGTGGACTATTTTGAAGAGTTGTATGGATAAAATTGACAGAACGATAAGAAAAATGCATAATAAGTGTTCTATAAATGTCTATTTTCAAGGTAAGAAAATTAAACTAAAAATGTGATCACTAACGTACTATATCTTTGTGAATTCATTGCCATTTTAATGATGGTTACCGAGTTTAACAATGTATTTAAATAACGCAAAATCTGAATAAAAGTTAAATTGTGTCCCAAGTAATTTGCACAGCATTAAATAACTATGCTTAATAAGATTCATTTATATTGAAATATTGGGAGTACAAATTAGTTCAATCCATTTTTTTGTGGTCAAAAATACATTTATTTAAAAAAAATGAATGAACAGATTAATCTAAGTATTGTCCATCGCTGGCTACTATTTTTTCCCACCTCTCAGTCAATTTTCGAATTCTATCTCGAAAAAATGTCTCGTCTTTTGAGGCGATCCAAGTTAGGAGCCAATTTTCAATTTCTGCGAAACAAGCGAACCGTTGACCTGCCAAATCATGTTGCATCCGTTGGAACAGCCAGTAATCAGAAGCAGTAATGTCCAGCGAATACGGCAGATGTGGTAAAATATCCAACTTGAGCTTTTCCAAATAATTTTTACGACTTTTGCGACATGAGGCCTACCGTTATCATGCAGAGGAATAACTTTGTCATGTCTTTGCTCGTATTTCGGCCGTTTTTCTCGTAATGCACAGCTCAAACGAATCAATTGTAGCCTATACCAATCGCCCGTAATGGAATCGCCAGGTTGTAGTAGCTCATAGTATACAACATCATTCACCATTCTTGAAAAGCCGAAACCATTCCCTACATGGTTTATCAGTTGGAGCATTGCCACCATAAACTTCTACAAGCATTCGATGCACTTCAGCTGCACTTTTCTTGCAATTAAAGCAGAAGCATAAAACCTCTCGCAAATGCTGCGTATTTACCACAAAATTTGACATATTCAACAAAGTAAAAAACAGGGGTTTTGTATAAAACTCAAACTGATATAAACTGAATATTATTAATAGATGTCTAACCTCTCTGAAACCACAGAAGCCAGCGGTCACTATGAGACATTCATAACAGTTAGAGTCATCTTTTGAAAACGGACCGAACTAATTTGTACTCCCAATATATTTCAACAGACATACACATTACAAATAATAATATATTGCAATAATGTATTCTTATTCGTGTACTTAGAAAATGTATTATATCAAGTACTAATTTACAAAGGTTTTCACACTAGAATTACTTTAATTAATGTTAATTTTTTCGAAAGGATATTATTTAATGCATAATTATCCGAACTGATATTAATTCATCATAACAATCAACACAAAAGTACATACAAAGCAATAAATATTGTACTTTACGGTACTTATTTTAATGCTTAGAAATAAGAAATGTACAAACATGAAGTACAATTTCACATAGTTATGCACTCTAAAATTTCTTATTATGATATGAATACTTTCAAACTTTGAAACTATGTAATTGTAGAACGTTTTTTTGAAAAGGATTATTTCCCATAAAATTCCAAAATGGATTCCATACTTTTTAAACGGGATCTACAATATCCCAATAACATGCGAAGAGAGTAAGCTGGTTAGCTAGATGTTTTTATGTTCCATATAACGTTTCATGATTTTAACAAATTCCTAATTTGAAGGTTAAAAGTTCGTAAAACTTTCAATTAAATGTAGAACATTAATAAAATTAAGTTTATATATGCATTTAAAAAACATTACAAGCATTTTTCTTTCAAAAACATAAAAATACTGGTAAAAGTATTATACAAGAATTCAAACTAAGTATTAAATGTAAAAATTTTAAAGACTTATTTAATCCTAATAATTATTAATGTAAAAACTATACAATGCTCCGTAGATCATCAAAACTTATAAACTCATTCAAACTTCAAAATTTTCCTATATTTTAATCAAACAAATAACCTAAATAAAAAGGGAAGCAAATTGGAATTAAAATAAAATAACTAAACCACACAAGGTAACAAGATTGGCAGATCCGTTCTCAAAATATATTTTTTAAATTTAATACCCTATAGTCAAAATATACTGCATGTGATATTCAAATAATTATTAGAAACAAATTTAAAACATAAAAACACGAAACTGATTGTGGAACATTGAATTTACGATATTGATTCAAACGATCTTTAAAACACTTGAAGAACAAACGATATTTTAATTTACCTTTTTTATCGATATAAATTCATCATTAAGAAATCAAAATCGTTCATTTGCGCCCTTTTTTCGCAAATAAAATAATTACGATTTTCTTCACACTTTTAGATTTTAAATAGAAAGTTTTGAAATTCTTTTAATAAGCAATAATGTGGTTGATGCATTTGGCGTAAATATTTGCATTTAATTTCTTCTACTGACATAGTTGATGGTAGAACTAAATTTCTTATAGGATGAAAGAAAACTATATTTGGATAATCTAAAGTGAAATAAATATTGTCTGCGAAGATTGGTGTAGATAGTGGAGAAAAAATGTAAGCAAATGGGAATAATACCAGTTACCAATAGCATGTTAAATGAGAGTTATTGTTCACAAACTCCTTATAGCTAATTATTCAACAGTGTTCCTTAGTCAACTAATGATTGACTATTTATGAGTCTGCGATTAGTTCAAGAATGAATACTTTTGCTGGCTTACAAGCATACGTTTCATGCTTAAGCATGTCAATTTTAAAGCATTTTGTTTGCCATACGATATTTTTTAGAGTAAATTATGTTTGTTTGTCTTTTAATTTATATGATAATTTAAACTGAGCCTTAGGTTTAAGATTAATTAGATTTTGCTAGCTGAGATATGTGGCGGAAATGAAATTGTGGTATTTTTTTTATAAATATGAAAATAAGTATGTTTATTTTTCTTTTAAATTTTCAATTTGTATAAACTGTCAATTGTAGATTTACTATTCAATTTATGCTTATAAAAATTTCAAAAAATTCAATGCTTTCTCCACTTTAATGACGCTATTTTTTAAAATATACCAAGCCATACGAAGATACAACTTTTAAAATTATTTTTTGTTGTTGATAGAGTGATTTATGCACTATCAGACCAAAAGGATCCAGAAAAAAAACGTGAAGAATGATGATGGTGTAGTACTTTTCATGGTTTGTCCTGGTTTCATGGACATGAACTCTGCCATGTATGTGGACATCCTGGACAATGGTGCTCTTCCGGCTCTAAGATCATATTTCTTGGAAGGCCCATTTCTCTTCCAGCAGAAAGACTACTGCATTCATGCACCGAGACTTGCGCAGTCAAGATTTTATGAAAGGAGTGTTAAAAATGGTATAGGCTTTCCTCACAGTCCAAATCAAAAGTCCTTAGAATACCACTGGGGCAAATTAGAGCGTAGACTAAGTAATCAGCTAAATCAGCCATTTTCACTTCCAGCACTCACTTCAGCTATGATAAACGCCTGGAATTCAGTTATTATGGCCACTTACTAAAAAATGATGGAAAATCTGCACAGACGAGTACAAGTTGTCATCGATGCAAAGGAAAATTCCTAATGTCTCAGAACTCTACCAGTTCGTACCACTGGTTGTCCCCACATTTTTGGCCAGATAGTATATTATGAGAGAGATTGATATCCAGCTTTGACATGCAAAGGGACTTCTACTCCTTTTGCGAAAATCTTAACATCTAGCATCAGAATTTAAAAACAAAACTATTTAAACTAATTTCTTTTTTAAAAAAAGTACGTCAGTTTACAATAAAAACATTATAGATACAATACGTAATTAAATAGTCAAATAGGTTCTAAATAATTATTGCATGGTAAAAATCAGGCAACCTTTTTATTAGATCAAATTATGTAAAATAATGGTTAACATTTTTAATATTATTTTAAAAATATATACATTGTTATATTATTTTGATAATTATAAGTAAAAGGTGTTAATATATAAATGAATAGCAATTTATTTGGAGTTGATACTGAGATGTATTATTAAAACTGCTTAATGTATTAGGGACCTGGTGGCGTATGTCTTAAACTGATAATTAGTATAGCAAATATTTTCAAATGTTCACAACTTTTCTTTTCTTGAAACATTACAAAATATGAATATATAGATGTCACGAAATTTTACTTACCAACATTTTCCATTGACTGGCTTAATAAGGCTTCGAAGGTGTGCAGACTGTAACTCTCGGCATCTAGGCCTCGAGCTAAGGCGTTGCGCAAGTGCATTTCATACTCTAGTAATAGCCTGCTAGTAGGTGAGCTAGGTGTATGAGTTGGTGCGTGGTGTCCATGTCCTTCGTCGGAACTGACATAAGGTCGATCCGCGTCACTATTATCATTGCTTGAATTAGGAGGGGTTACATAGCAGTGATTATCGTAAAGGAAATGGTCGGAAGGAGGGGATGCGTCGGGATCTGGCAAGTCCAAGCACATGGTACGTTCGAGACTTCTACGTCTCCCAGTTTCTGATCTGTGTTGTCGACTTCTGTTGGCTGAAAAGGATCTCTGTGAGTCCCGAGAATCATCGCTGTTGAGCTTCCTTAGCAGCCTTCTTTTAAGCATGATTTCAGCCTCCTGTTCTGGGGAACTGTGCATAGAGTTGGTAGGAAGGGGATGCAACATACGTTTTAGAGTGTCACTATCCAAACTGAGTCCCGGGACATCGACCTGTGACTGTTCAAAGACATTGTCCGAGCTCTTGCTCTTGTTCCGGGACTGAGGTTGAAGTTCGTCGGTACGCTGTCTCTCCTTTCGTTCGGAAACAAGACTGCAATCTATGCTTTTCGCCTGTTCCTTTCGTGTTGACTGTGCATAAAGTTGCCGGGCAGTATCTTGTCTACCTAACCTATCTTGTTGATATCTATCAGAGCCACTAACATCTGAAATTCTCTCTTGAAGGGAGGTCTTCACCATAGTGTTGCCAGATGTAGTTGATGCTGCTGTGCCTTGCATTGCTGCTGAGTTAGGATCTAACCTGTTTATTTTGTGAGCGCCGCCATGAACGCTTGCTGTTGTAGTGCCCCGGCGCGTTGACTGTCCACCCATGTTATCATATACGGAGGTTGTAGAGGCATGAGTCCGGCTACTACCACCACGGTTGTCGTAGGAGATTTTGTAATCGTCCACTGATCGTGGCTGCACTCGGGGCAGGGTGGCGGCGCCCGTGTAGCGGACCCGGCCATTGCGGGCCCGGTGCAGGTTCTCCGCCGTCATGCAGGTGCATTGCAGCTCTCGACTTCGAGAAGGTGAACTGGGTGTTGATTGTGGCTTTCTCTTTCCTTTTGTTTTTTGTTGCTTAAAAAGAAAAATATACAACAAAAAATAAATAAATAACCTAACAGATTATAGTATAATGTGCGTCGTAATATAAAGCATAAACATAATAGATTGTAGCACATAATTCATTTAAAAAACTATAACTGCACATAATTACTTTTTGCATGTTTATTTTGATTCTAAACTTCATTTGAAATATTTAAGTACTTCGTTTCTCAGCATGATTTTCAAGTAATGATAATAATTTATCAATTTTTTACACGAGCTTCGTATTTATTATTCTCATTTATATTACTCTACTTTTAACTTTCTCATAAAATACTACAACTGAACTAATCTGTCTAATGAAAAATTAAGAAAATCCAATCTAGAAATTATTTGGAACCCATTTGACGAAAAAAGTCTGTTCTGACAGCACATAGAATATATTATTTTAAACAACAATTAAAGCAAAAAAAGAATGTTTATTGCAATTAAAAGTAATTATTTATGATCAACTCGTTAAAAATACATCAATCTTTTATATATGTGTCACTTTCATTTAAATCATAAACTACCTCGTCAAACTCTGCGCAACGAAATAAATATTTTTAAGAAAGGAATTATACGAGCAATTTTATGCTTTATAAAAGGTATAAGAGTAAAATAATTTGTCAAAACATTGAAACATTTATAAAATCTATATCAATAAAGTATTTCCTAGAAATTGTTCAAAAGTTATAATTTTAAGATACGTATATTGTTTCTTAATTGTCAATATTTGCGTTATCAAGTTTTGTATTATTATAAATGTACAAGCAAAACCATTACAGTATATAAATTCACGCCTTCCCATTTTTGATTGCTCTACATTTTAGTACTTAATCGCAAGAAAATATATATATATCTAAATGTTTAAAAGATTTTCATTAAGAAACAATTGCTTTAGAAGACATTTTCATTCAAAAGTTCAAGAGCTGGCAAGAGTGCTAAATTCATAATTTAAAAAAGTTGCAAAATTATCCTTGGTGTTAGTCATGATTTTTCTCGAGAAATTTAAAACTTAAAACTTTACAAAATTGTTGATAATTCAGATTGAATCAAGGGATTAGACAATGAAAAAATCTTTCTTTTTTTCTTGTTTTCTTAGAGACTTAATTTGTTATAAGATAAATTAATGAAGGAAGTAACAATATAGTGTAGCACAATCTGTTAAAAAAAAAGGAACTATCGTTTCGTAAAACAACTTCATAATTGTAATTAGTTTTATGAATAATTTGTTTTGATCAAGTTACATTAGTTTACAAAAAAGCATAATTTTGTTAATTCTTAACATAATAAAAATTTATTTCATTCGAATTTTAAGCACACATATAAAAATATTTCACAAATATTTTAGGAAAATTTCATCTAACATTTTGAAAATTTGAAACTGGTTGTTGGACAAGATTTTTTCCCTCTCAATTTGCATGTATCTTAAGAAATAATACACCATTTATAATCAAAATGTTCTACATAGAGTTTTTTGGACAGATTTAAACGTGCAAAATTGCTAAAAATAGGACTACTTGCAATTTCTTTAAAAAAAAGGGGAAAAAAACATTTGTTGAATACCTAGTGAGTCTTTACTGAAAAAGAGAACATTTCTTCAAAGTCATTGTTTAGTTTATCATTAGTTAAGAGATTGTTCCCACTCACTTCAAAAATAGTGTTTTAAAGAACTATGCTTTTTTAATTTTCTCTCCGGCCTTTGGGAGCTAAACAAAATAAGTTTCCAAATATTTTCCTAGAGTTATTGCTTCATTTTAATTTCGATTGACTTAAAATTATAGAACAATATTTTGACACGTTGTATACTATCAGGTGTAAGTTTTATAAAATTAATTATTTTCAAAATTCATGCAACTCTGTTAATGCTGATGCAATCTATAAATACGAATTTCACATAAAAGCATGGACCAACATTTTAATCAAATTCAAAAGGGGGGGAATCAAAATTTTAGTTTAATTTTATTTGATACTAACTTAGAATATAATTTTAAACTTTTCAACATGTCAACTTGGCTATCGTATCAGGAGTAAAGAGTTTAATTTTATTACTCTAATAAAAATAAAAGATAAGTAAAAAAATAATAATATCACTTAATATTATTTTTAAATTACTCACTTTTGGTGGTTCCAGTTTCAAAGAATATGACGAGGAAGCCTTTCTCGAAAATTTGAATGAAGGGGACTATAAATACAACATAATCAAAATTAATGTATGGAAATTAACGTATAGAAATTAACGTATGGAAATTACCGTACAGAAACAAACCTATAAGATTTATCCATATATTCTTTTGCATTGTAATAAGTATTTTTGTTTCAAATTGGATAATTTAAATAGGATTCAACTGCTTTTGTTTGTATTTGATTTAACTGTACATCTTAATAGTTTTTTTTAATATAAAAATGAATAGCGAAGAACGGTTTAAGTCCATTTTTCACAAAAATCTCCACTTTTGCATTTTTAGGATTAATAAGTATTTACAAAAGAATAATGTGCAAAATCGGTTCTCTCCGAGAGTTATTACCCAATAAAATTTGGCCGCTCTGTCGAAAGAGGTTCCTGTTTGCATTTAAATTTCGAACCAGTTTATATGGTTATAAACCTTCCCCTGATCTTCATATTGCTTAGTATATATCTATTTTATCGCATCATCTAGACTAGTAGAGAGCAGACTAGTAGAGAGAAACTAGTAGAGAGCAGTAACTGGCTTTGAGGGACTTGAGATTCTGCTTAATGTACAAAAAAACTCTTGACTTATAACTTTTGTAGATAAATAATATTCCCTTTTGCCTCAAATAATTTCATTTTATTTCAATACGTTTTATATAGATTTTTAAGCTACAATTAAAGCATATGAACAAAAAAAAAATTTAATTAAATTGGAATTGAATATCCATATTGTTACAACTATTTACTATTAAAAATAATGAGTATTCACACATTTATTAAATTGAGTTGCTGTTTTTTAACATATTTGTTTTCACCATCGGAGCATACTATGTTGTCAATGCATTTCTCCTCCATATTCTATGCTTAATATTCATTATTCAGTTGTAAATTCTTCTTTGTTTGGATGCATCTGTATTCAGTAAATTCTAGCTCCTGCTCAGTTTAAAAGTAATATAAGAGGAACTGATATTTTTCTCCTAGGCAATTCATAAAAGTTTAAAACAATATCGTTAAATTAGAATGTGAGAATGTATATTTTTCTTGAGCATATCTTTATTTTTGCATATTATTAAAAATGTCCGTTAAGAAATGAAATAAATTTTTTGAATACGCTTGGATTATGCAAAAATACTTACACAACATTCTCGAAACTGCTTTGCATCTATAGGCGAAGTAAAATTTAAGCCCCACGTGTCTCCCGTTGCAGGATCTTTCCAATACACAAAGCATTCCGAAGCCTGACCTAATCGTGTTCCTGTTAAATAATATTTCGATAAATATCACAAAAAAAAACAGATTTGTATGACACACATATTACTGTATAACATTTAAAAAAAATAAAAGCAATAAAATGACTCTGACTCCTATTACTTTCGAAGACTATTAAAAGTAGAATATAGTATATGGCTAGTTTAAACAGCAGCTTTTACTGATCCGAAATAAATAAACATGTTGCAAGTTGCTTTTTACTTTGTTGAAAAACTTACTTACTTTTGTATAGTAAGTAATATTGTTTCCAAATTTAGCAATAATATGTACTATATACATTCTTACGCTTCAATTTCAAGTAAAAATATATTTCGGTATAATTTATTTATTGAAAAAAAAACAGTTTTATAGTTGCAAAAGAAATCTTCGAGATTATTATTGGAATTATATTTAATTAAAATATAAAATCCAAAAATGTAAATTGGTTTTTCTTTTTTGTCTTCATTTGTACTCAGAAATGTAATGATAATTGATTTTGCAAATTAAAAAAAAATTCAATGATGAATCATTGCTTCTCTTAGAACCGCAAATAAGTGTAAATTTGAAAAATCATTTTATGGAAGCAAACTGTGTTTAGAAGATTTTGCCTTTAACGCAGAAAAAGACGCCAGTGTTTCATTCTGTATTTCATAACCAAAAACTATTATAACGCTAAACATAAAATTTTTTACTTATTTTGACCTAAATTAATGCAAAATAATGAAAAAAGTATTAAAGATGTTTAATAAAAATTCTGCTTTAAAGATTTAATGCAATCTCAGTTATTTCAGCTGTAATTAGTCATAATTGTTTTAAGTTATAAGTTTACGTACACTGTAACTTTCGATCCTATTGAATTTATATTTTTAATTATTAGCAACAGATATTTTGCTCGTATTATAATAATAATAAGTGATAGTATACGTACTTGTCTTGTTCATGTATTTCGCGACCACACTTCAAACAAATAAAAATAATAAACTTTATCTATTAGCGGTTCACTTAAGAACCCTATGTGCTTTTCAAGGGAGGGTAGAGAGGTCTATGGTACCTGGTTGGACAAGGCGAACATCGAGTATCTTCTCCACTTGAGAGTTATAAGCTGTGATGTGGAAGACGCAGTCCGGGGTGTCTTGGATGCAGGTGATATTGACAGGAACCAGGTCCTCCGACACTTGCTGCCACTTCACAGCTCCGCTCGTTGCACTCACATGGAACACCTCCGCCCATAACCTGGAACGACTGTTATTAATAAATTTCGCGTTTTATATTCCATTGTTTCTATATAATAACATTCAAATAAACATTTTGAAATATGATTCATACAATTGATTTGTCTATTGAATGATTTTTCATTCTGATTATTTTGTACACTGTTAGAATTTTCATTCAAAAAGAGTCTGTCCATCCAATTAACCATAATTTTTAAGGTAAAGAACATTTTCTACCTTTACGGTTTTGAACCCGTTAATAACTAGTATGCTTAAAAAACCATCAATACAAAACTATACGATTTCTTAACCATTTTTAATTAGCATGGTTTGAAAACCACTTTAAAGAAATTTAAGTGACCATTTGACTATAAGATTTAAAGCATCTTTCATAGTTCAGAAAACCACTAACTATACACTAAATTGCTTATCATATAATAATACATAATCATATAATTATTTTCTTTTTTTATTTTATTTCCAATGGCAGATTATAGACAGTAATAAGCATACATAAACATCTAAAAATAAGAACAGAAACAAAAGATGCTGCAACAGAGTCTATTAATCACAACATGTCTCTAGCTTCCCAATAGCGTTCAGTGATATAATTCCTGCAAAGAGCAGAGGAGAAGGTGCGTGGTGTCCATGTCCTCACTAAAACTGCAAAGAGTGCATACCGGGGAAGGAACGGTGGTCAAGGGGAATTCAGCCACCGCTCTTCGTCTTGGGCCATTTCGCTCATATAATTATTAATGCAACAAATCGGTCTTAAATATAAGGCTATAATTTAATGAAAAGAATAGTCAACGGTTTGAGTCCTTTAAAGCTTTTAACTTAATCTGCTTTTCCCAAAGTGCTAATCATGACCTATTAGTAGGTCTTAAATCAGTATTTGAATAGTCACGACAAGAACTCTTTAAATGTTTAAGCGGATGATTCTAAAAATTTAGAAACATTTATGTTCCATTTCAATATAATTTTTACGCATTTAAAAATTTAAAAAAAAAATTTTATTCACATTTTTATACTCCTTTAACAGTATATTTCTAATCTTAAACTATACCTTTTTATTCTTAAAAGAAATTTTCTCTGCGAAATGTAATCCATATTACCTGCTCATGTCTATATCTGATGTGTTCTAAAGACTTTATACCAAAAACAAAAATTAATTTTCTCCCTAATTCTTTCTCTATGAACTTATATGAGTGTGTATAGAATCTTAATAATATAAAGGAGAAAATCAAATAATAATAATGCTGTCCCAAAAAATGGATTAATATTCTGCCTCATGTTTTTTCCATCATCCACATTACTGAAAAGTATGAATATGTTTTTTTTTAAAAAAAGAGATTGAAATTTTCGAAAGTGTAAACACTGTTAAAACACACGCTTAGTAACTAATAACTGTTCTGAATGGAGCTGAATTTCGTTGTTCTTGGCATTCATTTTCAAAGTAAGTATATTTTGTACGTGTCATTAACATGACTTTAAAAAAGAAGATAAAACAAACATATAATTTAGTTTTATTTACAGTAATAACTCTTACAAAGTTTCTGACAGTAATCAAACCTACATTTATATCTCTAGATATTGCTTATTGAGAACACAAAAAATTCTGATTTGTTGTTCTTATACCTGATAATTCATGGGCTATCATGACAAATTTAGATTAAAATAATGTTAATACTATCAAATATGCAAAGATATGAAAAAAATGGTTCAGTAGGAGTGTTTATAAATGTTAATCTCAACTTCTGTACTCAAATGTTCTCAAACGTCATTAATTTACTCTTTTTGCCATTCAAACTGTTAAAGAAATGCAAATACAAGGATTAAATAAAAGACAATATTTTTAGCTATGCTGATAATTATTGTTAAATCTACATTTGAAATATTCTAAAAATTCTTTTTTTTTCAAGTTTTTTTTCCCAAATTTCTTAGGAAATTTCAAGTTTAAATTTTCTTAAATTTGAAGAAACACCCATATGTATTTCTTGTAAAATTCCTATAATACGATGCTTGCTTTAATATTATAATCAAAGTACATGACAAGGAAATTATGTATAAAAGAGGTCACAATTTTTACGATTCATTTGTGTCATAATAAAAAACAAAATAATATTTTTAGAAACAATCATATCGGGGAAAAAAAAATATTTGTACTTATAAATTAGTTTTTTTTTTTAAAAAATATTTGTTTAGAAACAATCATATCTAAAAAAATAATAAAATATTTGTACTTTTAAATTAGTTTAAAAAAAATTAGATTTTTTTATTTATTGTTAATAATAATTTATTTTAAAGTCGATCATACCCATATATCATAATATTCACATATTATATTATAAAATCATAACAAATTTTAATTATAATAACTTTATTTTATAACCACTGTTTAACAGCCGCCATTACGATATTTAATAGCATAAATTACATTTTTGAACGAAACTCTATAGTTTCTTTAATAATCCATCGCGATAGAAAAATATGTGTTTTATTTGTCTCTAAAAAAGTTTAGAGTGCTAACGTTGTAGGGAGTCGCTTTAGTTTCGGTTTGTAAAAACTGGGTCGCAATGCTTTCAACTTTCGAAAGCCTCAAACTGAATAATTATTATCAACAAACTCTTCTCTCCTTTTACCTTTGTTTGCCACATTATACAAAAGTTCTTAGGAGTAAAATCTTTAAAAAATATTTTAAAAAAAACTAGATTTTTTTTGTTGATGTGACCATTAGGCCCAATAATATCTCAAGTTTCTTAAATATCTGTTTTTGGAACACTGCATAGTGGTATAAATATTTTGTTTTCTTTCTTAAGCCTCTATGCTAATTACTACAACACGCAAAGTAAAAACAAACATAATGTATGTATTTTCTAAATAAAACAAACGGATAAGTTGATTCATGCTACTCAAAATTAAAACGAGAAGACGTTAGAAGATAAACAAACTAAAGGGAAAAAAATATTTCCCAAAATTTTTAGTTTGGCAAAAGATTCGAGCATATGTTTCATTTCCAACAGACCCATCTCTAGGTAGTTTGAAAAAGAATGAAAAAAAAGGGGGTAAAGATCTGAGAAAACACAGGCTGATTAATAGCTTTAAACACTGACCTAAGCAGATGTCCATCCCGTCTCCTGGCATTCTGCCAAGGGGAGTCTTCATAGCGATAGGCTTTCCTGATGAGCGGGGCACAGGAACAACTCAACTTGTTCCCCATTGCTCCACTCAAACAGTCTCACACCCACCAGCTTTCATACTAAGCCAGCTCGCACATCTGAAAGAAGAAAAAAAAGAAAAATGGTTAATTTTATTCATATATACTTCAAACTAGAACTAAAAGGAATACTACATATTTAATTCTTGTGCCCAAAATAAAAAGAAATGTTAAAAAAGCAGGAAAGAAAAGAAGAAAAAATTCTCTTAACTCAGTGGAGTACAAGAAAGTAAAGTGTGCCTCGATAGAAGATCACAAATATGTAAGGGTAAAAAGGGTTGCAGCCTTAAAATTTATGAAAATAATTTATTATTTCATTAATGTTACGTCTATTCTCCAGGGCCATAGTAAGCGAATAATTGTTGAATTTAGAAAGAAAGTTTCATCTTGGTCACTTCATATGAACGTAAGCAATCCTATATCCCCACGCAAATTGTGTGCAGGGTGTTTTGCAGTAACTACCCTTAATATTAGTTATTAGAAAACTTTTAAGAAATTAGATCAATAACACAAGCAGTTTTAAGTAAAAATAAATAAATAAAAGTGTTATAAAAGTCTAACACATCATTAACGACCAAGAAAAAATTAAAAACACGAAAATTATAACTATTGCTGAAGAAAACTAAAAGAAATTTCTTCCTATAACAGCTTAACTCATTCCAATAGCCTTCAGCAATCATTCTTATTATTTTCCTGTTTAATAATGATTTTGTATATTTTTAATACATTTTTGTCTTTTCATCACTGAAATATTAATTTATGACACCAAATGGTTATTCTTGTTTAACTTTGATTTTGACAAGTATTAAAAAAATTAAAATTGAGGGTGATGATTGAGGATTATTTTTCTCTATTTTATTTAAGTCGGTATAAAATATTGTAGTATTAATAACAAATGTTATTTAACTGTTGATGAATTTTTGTTAATATTTTTTTTAAAAACTACTCGAGCTATTATTGGTCTGAAACATCAACTCAATAATGTGGAAAAAACAAATTATGGAGTGTGACAATCTGAAATTGCTATGCAATGTAATAGAAAGGAGATTTTCAGTGTTCAAGTTCATAATTATAAAAACTGAAATGAAAAGTTGGCAATAATTCAAATTATGATAAAAAGTTAAAGATTTTAATTTTAAAAACTACCTTCCTAGCCCAAATGATATTATATTTAAGTGTATTGTACTAGTTATAGCAACAATTTATGTTAAAATAAGAAATAAGGGTATTAATACCAAATAATTTAAAAGCCAGTTGACTCTGTATTCTTGTTTCATTCTTTAATTACGTTTAAATGAGGAATATGATTCGGCATATAGTCATTGTATTGACTACTGTTGTCAACGCTTGCAAGTTGCTTACTCATTAATACTGAGTGATAAAAATACTGAATGAAGAAATCGGTTCGGGAACAAAAAAAAAACTTTAAGTATAAGTTAGAACTTTCCAGAAAGTGCTGATTGCCACATTTGTTGTCAACAGACTGACGGTTTTATTAAGCTATTAAGAGAAGAAATTTCTGTTTTAATGCTTTATGTTAGTAGAGTGTATTTGTATTTTTTAATTTATTTATTTAATATTGATCATTAAAGATCCAATAAAAACTAGTTACAATTGTTTTTAATTATATAAGACTTTTTGAAAGCATTGAAGTATTATAAGTATACGAAAATGATAAGGTCTGATAAGTTCTGATAACTACATTCCAATTTCGATTTTTTTTTCATTAATGGAAGTACATAAGGTTTTTGTAACACTCGTTCAATAACAAAATTATCAGTTGAGTTATATTAATTGAAACTATGAAATAAAAATTTATATTTTTAGTTTTATAAATTATATTGGTTGTGTGCCCAATACCACAAAATTAAATGTTTGAGAGATATACCGAAACCTAATACCATGAAACATATACAAATATAGTATCAAATTAACTAAATAAACTTATCAATACTAAAACATTATTCATATTTATTTATTTAAATCGATTGTTACAGTCAGTACTTGATTTATGTCTATAGTCACAATGTATGAGACTACCCTTTTATGTGATTCAAAAATCTTTACTCCAGTAAATTTTCATGAAAAAAATATTTTTCGAATAACTTCTTCACTTCCAGTTTTAAAATATGTACGTTTAAATAAAAAATATCTGGGCGGAATTAAAATATTTAATTCGTAAATTTAAGTAAGCACAAAAACGTTAAGAGTACTTTTAAAATGTTATCACATCTTTGGCCCTTTTTTTATTGTAAGTCGAGCACTGTATTAAGTTACATTAAGATTTTCTCTTAGGAATGTTGTTTATTATGGCTTTTTTCTTTAACGGTAAAGCAATGGAGTTTATCTATTTTAAAGGGAAACATATTTTTTCATTCGGATCAAAATTTAGGCCTATTTTTTATGTTTTACTTTATTCATGTCTTCACGATCAGAACAACTTTATTTATTTTTAATCAGAAATTTGGTCTTTATACTGATATTTTGCATTGAGATTGCAATCTTAGAAAAACTTTTATATGCGTTTAGTAAATAAGTTTCATTTTCTACTTTTTGCTGAATTTCCTTCACAAATTTTTAAATACTTTATTTTTTGTTTCGTTCCTCTTTTTATAGCAAACATTTTAAAACTTTCCTTTGAAATTTTACTCGTTGATGTTTTTGTGCATTGATATTTAATAATTTATCAAGATAACTTCTTTCCTTTTAAATTTAATTTCCAATCCTCAAACTTTCCAATTATCATTTAACCGCCGCTGGAAAGTATTCTACAAGATTTGAGAATAGTAAAACATTCGTGCAACAGCCCGCCTTGGGCCAGTGGAGACATGAAGGTTAAGGCTCCACAATTTCGTGATTGCCGAAATGTGATCAGCACTGCGCACAGACCGCCATTACTTTCCCAGACAAGCTGGTACCCATCGATCTGAAACTGTGTAAGCTTCAGGCCGCCACAGGGGTTCGAACTCCAGTTCGTCACAGTGACGGTTCAGTGTCTTAACCACTAAGCCATCGCAGTTCAAGAGTAGAGCATACGAAAGTGTTTTTCTTCTTAAATATAGATTCAATAGCTTCTCAGGGAAGATGATCTCAAAATTAATAATTTTACATAAAATATTTGAAAACAGCAGATTCAGTTGAACTAGACTCTGCTGAAATGACTTCCTTGATTGCGATGTGTTTTAGGAAAGGATAATCCTTATTCGATTTCCCTTATTTGTTCCTTATTTTATTGTTTCTTCGTTTTTTATCTTTTATTTTTAGGTTCATAATAAATTAATTTAAGTATATATTTTATTATCTTGAGTGCAAAATTGTTATACGTTTTTTTTTAAACAAAGAAAATTAATTTGCAGCAACATAGCTGCCCCTTGTCTTAGGCCACTAAAACATTTATAAAACTAAATCTGTATCAAATTTCGCTCTCACTTGCATTAATATCATTTTTGTTGCTATTATCTGAATTTGTAGCGCTCAAGTTAATTACTATAAATTTTAAAAACGAATATAAATAAATTTGACTACAACTTTATTCAATTTTCTCTTTTTAGAAATTAACTTTTCAAACAAATTTCATTAAAAAATATTACATCATGCCAGAGACTGTACAGTGCGCAAAATAAAAAATAGCCCATCTGAATAACTTTCGACCTAATTTTCGGATCTTTACTTTCCAGGACTCAATCTTAATGGTTCAATGGGATGACCTCAAATATGCTAATTAACTAGTGCAGGCGATACATGTTTTACGTTACGAAATAAGACACAAAAACATATTTTTTCTGATAAAACATATCTTTTTTCTCGACGGATTCAGTTTTCTGACACCCAAGGGGGAAGTCGTAATCTGGGACATATGGTCCCAATAGTTTGGTTAGGAGAGCGGACCTCAGTTCAAATCACTTAATGTTGGTTTTACTTTTTGCGTATTTGGCCACATCTCGAGTTTTTTTAAGCGATTTAAAAAATTTTGCACACTTTTATAAAATTTATTTATTGAAAGATAATTTCCTGCAAAAAACAACTTTTATTATATATTTATTATTTTACTTACTAATAATCGAAAAGATTTTGAATATACCATTTTTTAAATCATTTTAAAGAAAGCAACTTTAAATGGAAAATAAAAAATTTGAGCGAAATCGGTCGAATAGTTCACGAGTAATCGAATTTTAAAAATACGACTTCTTCATATTTAGTATTTTCTATGCGATTATTTAATGAAAATTTCTAACATATTATAAAGGATATATTAAGATTTTTAAGTAAAATTTATTGTTTGATAAAGGCTTACTAATTTCCCAAAAAATATCTAATTTGGATATACATTTACCAGTAATCTGCAAAGATATATACATACATGAAATTCTAGAAGAAAATTAAATGAAATGCTTCAGTTAATGTCTTTTTCATCTTGTTCTCCCATCACCATATCAAGATTCACAAGATGAAAGAGAGATCAGCACGTCGGCACACATCAGACGATTTTCAAAATATCTCAACAAAGATAAGTCATAAAGGGGTTGAATAGAAATTTCGAAATAACCTTACTCTTAAACGCTTCATATTTAATCACAAAAAACGAATTCGGTACGTGAAGAACGAAGGTAAGAAAAAAAATATCGGCACATACATAGAACAGAAGTGAAGAAAGAACAGAAAAATACTTGCAAGGCAGGACTCATCTCTGTATGATTTTATTTTATTTTATAACCAGCGTTGAACAGCTAACCATATACTGAGTTTACGGCTATCAATATTTACCTCCGTAGCCTTGTAATTTTGAACCCAATCCAGAAGACAACTCTTGGGTTAAACATCATTTTAAACCGGCCTTAGTGAAGGGCTGTTTGATGAAATTAATCCGCATTTGCGGTGCATGGAGAGGAAGAACACGAAACTCTCACACGGATAGCCTGACGGTAAAAAGATCCTAACTCATGATCCGTCTACCATTGAGAATATTTCACATCGGCACCGTGAGCCGCTAGCAGATTTTATATCAACCAATCACTGAGATTCGAACCTGAAGCACCTCATCAGAATCCGAACATTCTATCGCCTGAGTGCTTTAAAGTAACCGCCGAAACAGGGGCTCGATCCCAGAACCGTTAGGTTCAAAACCTGTGCTAAATAACTGCTTTGTGCTTCTTTTTTTTCTTCAATTTCAAAATTTATTATTACTTAACGAAAATTTTTAACGTGTTGTTAAAGATTTGAAATTAGAAAATTTTTAACATTTTGTATTAAGATTTTTAGATAAAAAGAATCTTTTGATGGAGAATGTTACCATTTTCCACAAAAATATCAATTTCAGATATACATTTATCAGCAATCTGCAAATATCTGTAAAAGAAATTCTGCTTATAAATTAAATCAAATGCTTTCAAATGCTTCAGTTGATGTCTTTTTCATCATGTTCTCCAGTCACCATATCGGATTCTCAAGATAAAAGAGACATCAGCACGTCGGCACATATCAGACAATTTTCAAAATGTCTCAGCAAAGAGGAAAAGCCATAAAGGGGTAGAGACGAAATTTCGAAACAACCTTACTCTTAAGCGTTTCATATTTAATCGCAAAAAACGAATTCAATACACGAGGAAAGAAGAAGAGGAAAAAATATCGCCATATATATGGAAGAGAGAGTGGAAGAGAAGTGAAGAGAGAAGAGAGAAAAAGATCGCAAGGCGAGAGTCGCCTATGAATGATTGAAAAACCTGGGTGAGTGCTCTGAGAGAAAAAAGATTTAAGAAAAATGAAGTAAGTCACATTTTAAGATTGAAATGGGTGGTTGGCCAAAAAAGGCACTGAATGTTTTGGTATAATCACTCGAGTTTCATTTTGGTTGAAAATCATATTTAACTATTATTTACCTTTATTTTTTCATTTTTACTGTGAAAAGTTGAAATTTAATTGTAAATTTAAATGTTGAAAACTTGCAAGATAAGTGCGCAATTTATTTTTTACTTCAAATTTGAGTAAAGTATTAAAAAAAGCAATTTTGAATCAATTTTCCTTGCTGTATACATTAAGGTTTTGCAGAAAATTTAGAGGAGAGTTCCCTGATTCAGACCACTTTTTAAATTTGTAAATGATACTAACTTAACTAAATGTAAAGCAATGAAACTTAATTGTAATTTATTTCTTTAATTATCTTTTAAAGAATTTCGCTTATAAAAGGGGAAAAATCTCTATAAAACCGTGTCTTAGATCTAATGAAGGTAATTGGTGTCTGAAATTTCCCAATTATGCAGCATTAGGAACAGTTTCCCCAAATTTACAGTCTTGTTAAGAAAGTCAATATTTTAAGAAAAATAGCTTTTTTTCCCATTTTTTAAAAATAAATTGAGCTAATAAGGATTTTATATTTTAACGTCTTTATTTATTCAATTATGCAGATTAAATTTGACATCAGTACTCAAGTGTAAACCGATTTGTGGAATTTTATTCAATGCTCTAATTTTACCCCCTTTTTGTGTGATATTCCTAATTTTTTCTAAGTAATATTGATATTAATATTGTCATTACCGTTCCCAGTTTAGAAATTTTCTTCTTACTCGCTTATTTTTATAAGACAAACATCTGTTAATAAGCAATAACAAACAAAAACTGAGCTATATAAATAAGAAACTAAGCGATTTGTTCTGAAAGTAAAATTTACCTAAAATAAATAAACAAAACGAGTTACTTAGATATCATGCTCCATAATTTTTATTTATTTATTTTCTTCAGTTTTGCATTATGTACATTTCCCTTTCGAATGAAATAAAGATTGCTAATAAATATGTTCAGTTTTTTTTTTTATTCGTTTAGTTAAAGTTTTGGCTGACATAGAACATATATTATAGTACATTCAGTGGGTTAACTCTTATTTCGCCAATCTTAAAAGAATATAAATAAAATAAATAATAAATTAAACCATTTAAAGTCAGTTTTTTTTAATAATATAGTCATAAAGAATCACAAATAATAAAAAGGGAGATTAAGATTTTGTGCCAATTCTGTTTATAATGAGATTCATATTAGAATATATGCTCTTAATGCAACATTATTTCAACATTTTTAAAATATGTGATCTTAATAAACTGTTTATGTTCAATATGTTTTGTTATTTACCGATTCAGATATTATGCAGATTCAGATTATATTTTATTAAAGCAACCTTATTGCAACATTTTTAGAATGTGTAATCTTGATAAGCTTTTAATAATTAGTATGTTTTGGCATTTATAGATTCAGATATTACATATATTGAGATATAAGTAGATTCAGATTTGTAGATCAGTTATTTTCTCTGATTTTTTTCAAGCAACTTACACTTAAAGCTTTTATACCCTCTTAAAAATCACAAAATATATGATGAAAATTGATCCTAAAAATTATTATTTGCGATAAAACAGTAATATTAAATTCAGTGAAGGTGTTGAATATTTTATGTCTTTCAGAAGTATAATTTCCTGACATAATCTCTCTGAAATAATTACTTAAAACTTTAAGTTTCATTAGCTACTAATTTATTACCTTTTTTTCAATAAAGTAGTAGTAAATTAGTATTATAAATGTAATAAAAAAAATTTACATCATTTTAAAGTTTTTAATTTTAAATGAAAAAATTAAAAATTTGAAGAAAAAAAAACCGGTTGAATAGTTCCTGAGAAATTGAACGTTCGAAAAAAATTGTGTTTTTGAAATTCAACTTCTCAGGAATTGTTCAACGATTTTGCTCAAATTTTGCATTCTGTAATGTAAAATTACATTCCTTAAAATGATGTAAAAAATCATCTATTATTAAATTAGATAATAAAAAAATGATAAATATTTACTGAAAATTACTTTTTGCATGGAATTATCTTTAGGTCAACTAATTTTATAATTGCGTGCAAAAAGTTTTCAATGCACTCGAAAGGTTTACGAGATATAGCGAAATACGCAGAAATAAAATATGGTTTTACAATAAGTGATAAAATTTGACTAACGTGTTAAAATTTAATAATTTTATTACGATTCTTAGAGCACGACAGAAAAAAACCATTCATTCGGTTAGATTTACTTTTCAGTTCTGTATTTTTTACTAAGTGTGTGGCAATAAAGACTATAATTTTGAAAACCAGAATTCCCGGTAAAACGCTACGATATGAACGGTAAATTACCAGGTTATCAATGGTTTGAATTCCATAACAAAAATTATGTTCTCTTCTCATTTCTCATTTATTTATTTACCACATTGTCATTACAGTACGGTAATTAAGTAGAATTTTATTCTATGTACATTTATTTCAAATTGAACTACCAATTATTGACAAAATTTTTATTTATAATTTTTAACCGTCATAATCAAATATTATATTTAATGAGTTAATATTTATTTCAATAAAGGAACTTTAGAACACACATTTTTATATTCAAAAAGGCCAAAAAGTCTAGAATGCATAAACAATTTTCGATTAAAATATCAACTAACTATTTTCTATTACACACATCCAGTGGGCCAAGCGGATAGCCAAAGCCAGTTTAATCTACTTTCATCGTCTAGAAAATACACATTCCCTTTTACCTCAGACCCCAACTTATTCCTGTTTTATCCCGTATCCTGAAAACGACCTACTAACTGTCATCAAGGCGGGCGGGAAATGCAGTTTGCGCAGGTCGATGGCGGTAGTCCGATGATGTGGGGAGGGCGGACTGTGAATGACTGCATGGGGTATATAACACTGCAAATGTGTTACGTAGCGCACAGAGAAATGCGATGCTGCATTTCTTATCAGTTGGCCCGATATTGCCTGCAGACCGAAAGAAAAAATGAGTTTTTCTCTCGCTTCATGGATCCTGTTGATCCAGATTGCTCGCAGTCGTTATTTCATCTGTAGAAAGAGTAACTGTAACTTTCTGTATCGGATGGTTCGGTTTATACGGATGTTAGTGAGGTAGATGCGTCTCTCAGATGGTGCTAAACGGATTTCTATCCTATTAATGAGTTTGGTATAGTTGTTTCTATGCTGCTGATTGACATCGTAAAATCAAATTACTCGTTTTCAAAAACTAGGGTGCTTTTAGTTTGTTTTCTGTTCATTTAGTTTTTTAACACAAGAATTTCATTCTCTTTTCTTTTTTCGTCTGTGAGAAAGTTATTTGTATAACTGCAAATGCTTACGTAGGCTTCAAAAAAACATAATTTGTCTTACGGGAAAACGTGCAATTTTAAATTCTTCAAACTTTTGTAGTTTTTATTTTCATTTTTAAATCATACAATTAACAGTGAAATGAAACATATCAGTTGAAGTACATAAAAACATAAGATTTATATTGTTTTAAGAGTATATGCATTGTAGTCCTTCAAAAACTTATAATTCCTCGTTTAGCAGAAATATGCTACGTATTCAGTATTATTCTTCATTTTATTCTACCAATTATCAAATAAAAGATTTAAGCATTTAAATATTCAAATAAAATGTTGACACTGAGGTAATGTTTCTTAATGTTAAAGTTGAAAAGAACTAAGCATTCGCAAAAAAATGTGCTAAAATTATTACACAAAGTAGCTTTACGCTTTTTTTAGGAAAAATATTAAAGTGACGAAAATAAATTTGTTGTAAAGTAAACTGTTACTTAAGAAGATCTCGATATGCCTCATAGTTATGTTAAACAAGTTTGCCTAAATGGGATAAACAGCTCAATTGTTTGAATGAACTCATACTATAATTGTTGTTTTTGAAATATTTCTCGCTTTTTAAGCTTAATTCTTAAAAAAATATTTATAATTATCTTTTTTATATATTTAAAGCAATAAGTTCTCTGCTGTTAAAAAAACTATAGCAAACTAATGATAAATATATGGAGACAATTTAAATCGTAAATATTTTTGCATTGAAGATTCGTAAGCTAGGGGGAAAATGGAAGTTAAGTTCACCTAAAGTTATTTCTGACTGAAAATCGAAAGTGTAATTTTTTCATGCTTTAACAAAAAATCAAATGTATTTAATTGATCCCAAGCAAAAATTGACCAAATTGAATACATTATAGTTGGATTAAGAAGGGAAAATTAAACTTTTCTTAAAATTATTTTTAAAGTTTCAGAGTGACAGTTTTATAAACACAATGAAACAGATTGCTAATGAGCAGATTGCAATTCATTTCGGATTGCTTAACTTATTTAAATCATATGTAGGGATAACATAGAAAGTTTAACCTGCTTTAACAGAACAGTTCCATTTATTTTTAAATGCAACAGAATTTAACAAAAGGTAACATTATCTGATAGTTTAAACAGTCGTATTTGCCCATTTTTATTTAAACTAGAAACTACTTTTATTAATAGTTTTCCAAGGGTAAAAATTTGAATCAAACTACGTACCTACTGAAGAGTGGTTTAACCCACTACAAGAAAGGCTTGACTAATTGGATTTATAAGAAATTTTGAAACATATACAGCACTAATTCAATGGCTGTTCTTTCTTTTACACGCAATATTGTCTACAGAAAGATGAAATTTCTGAGGATTATTTACTGTCAAAAAATAAAAAATTGGAATTCAATCCATTACCTAAATCTATCTGATTAGATAATTGGATACATTTGTTATCTAAATCCTTGCAATAAATTATGCAAAAGAATAATCTATAATATATATGATTATAAAAGTCGATAAATGAATTTAGCTTGAATCACAAATTTAGATTTTTGAAGGCAATTCTACTTTGAGAGAAAAAAAAATGGTCAAAACCTACCAGAATATGGTAAAATTTAATGTGGTTCTGGCTCCAAATGTGGTTCTGGCTCAGCAAAATCGATAATTCTTATCGAAGCTCATACGTAATGATTTTAGTAAAATTAACAATAAAACATGGTTTTATAATGTGTGATAAAACCTAGAATATGTGATAAAATTTCGAAACTTTATCTGATACCTCTGAGCATGGCACAAAAACCATTTACTCTCTTAAATTTACTTTTTTGTTTTGTATTTTTAACTAAATATATGGTATTAAGAACTATAAGTTTGAAAACCAAAATTTCCACTAAATCGTTCGATAATAGCAAAAATTACTAAATGTTTTGGATTTATTAATCAAAACTATGGCTTCTTTTATCAAAAATGCCATTACCATAGAGTGCAGTAATTTTATCAGAATTTTTTTATCTCCGTTTAAAATTCGTATTTTTGTTTGCTTCTTAGTCTTGTTAATCTTTATAAAGTTTTTTTCTTTTCTCTCTTATTCTTTTGCACGAGCTTTTCTAATTTCTACTTTGACAGGGGTACCAGTTATCATACCAAATTCTTCATTTGGTACTATGGATCGAACCAACACCTCCTAGAATAAGGAAGGCCTCAGCACGGATTAATTTAGTAGTCCGATGTGACGAAGTTAACTGCGCAGTTGATGAAAAATAAGAAAGATGTCATTACGTTCGGGGTACTAAGCTGTGCAGTGGTTGAAAATACGAAATACGTCATTACGTTTGGACTACTAAAGGATATTTATGGTAACCCGTGCAGAGGCCTACTCTTTTCTAGGAGGTGTTGGTCGAACCTCCCTTAATTGTCATTGTGTATAAAAATTAAGGAAAAAAAACTCATTAAAAATAGAAAGTAAAAGTAAATATACAAGGAATTCATACACATTATAGACATGCACTTATTTTTATACAAATTAATAAAAAAATGGTACAGGGCAGAAGAACTTATGAAACAAAAGTTTACTTTTTTGAATTAAAATTATCTTATTGATAATTAGACATTGATTTTACTTCGAAATGGCTTATGGGCAGAATTAACCCGTGATTTTGTATGGTAATGCCATGCTGCCATTTGGTACTCATCATCAAAATAGATGTTAAAATATAAAATATGAAGTAAGTCACCCCATTTTTTCTCTATTAGTTTCGATCCTTTAATTCCAAGATAGACAGGGTGTACTGTAAAAATTCCGGATCAAATGTTAGTGAAAAGTTTTGGCACCCTGGGTGCCTCAATCGTGAAAATTCAATTTACCGTAAAAACTATTTTTACCATAAAATTTGATACCGTAATTTGTACAGTAATATTTATTTAATTTCACACTGATTTCACAGTAAATCTTATTATATATATATTCGGCATATCAGATTTTTGCTTCATGAAACTTGCCGGTAAAAATTGCTGTCATGCTTATTGCCGTGGCTTTTATCGTAATCTCTTTTACAGTGTAGTTTATAAAATGCATTTATTTAAATTTTGCAAATACGTGCAAAAAAATGTCGTTGAGGCACATAAATCCTTTTTGTGACTAAACCACCGGTCAGAATCAAGTTAACTAGTCCGTAAAAACTTGGGAAATCAATAAAAAAATTAGTAATTGTAAATTTTTTTTTTTTTTTTTAATTTGCTTATCCATCTTTGAAGATTGGGAAAACCAGATATTTGAAGTCTGAAAAATTAAAAAAAAATCAATTTTGATTACAAGTTTCAATAATTATTAATCATAATAAATTATATTATAATTGTAATTTTATAATCCTGGCGATTTCTAAATATTGTTCTGGTAGCAGAAACCTTTGTATGATGTTAAATGCTATGAAAAAATTGTAAAATTTATCTGCAAAGCGTATGGAAAAATATTTGTTTTGACAAATTNTATAATTGTAATTTCATAATCCTGGCAATTTCTAAATATTGTTCTGGTAGCAGAAACCTTTGTATGATGTTAAATGCTATGAAAAAATTGTAAAATTTATCTGCAAAGCGTATGGAAAAATATTTGTTTTCGCAAATTTTAAATGGCAAGAATGTCTAATACTACAATTCATGTTAAATTAATTACAATACTAAAATAAAGTACTTAAAATTAATTAATAAACACTTAATTAGAGAAGTTTAAAACTTATTTCATAATTATGAAGTAAAAAGACTAGATATTAATACACTGGTGTAATGGAAGATGTGTGTGGTAGTTGTTGGTGTAGATTAAAGTAGAAGTATTTTTGTTGATTTTGGCAGAACTTGAAAAATTAATGGAATATGTCTGATTGTGATCTGTTGAAAACAGGATCATAATAATAATGAAACTTTTATTTCCTTCAGACCTCAATGTGCAAACTAAAAAGAATATTGTTACTTAAGTGACAATTGAAGTAAAATTATAAATTTTGAATAATATAAATAAGGGCAGGGCATGGGAGATAAATCTTCCAGTATCTGCCTAATCAAAAGCCAAATCTAAAGTTAATATTTAATCAGCGCTTTGTAGTTCAGGAGAGATCTATTATAAACGTTTTACCAAAAAAGGACACAGTCAAGTATCAAGCCAATTCAGCCAACCACCTGATATCACATCTCAATATTTAAATAATCTGGATGAAGGCTTAAGGCCAAAAGGTTGGTTGAAAATTAAAGTAAACCTAATAACGTATTGTGCAAATGCACAGTGGGCCACATACAAGGTTTCGTGGCCAAAATTAGTATTTCGATAAAATTTGTTTCAAAATTTGAGGGTTTTTATTTAGGGCTTTCATGTGCAGGTAAATTGAATTAATAGTTGAAATTTTGGAATATACTAAAAATACCAACAAAAAAAACAAGATGGCGGCTGAAATATGGCGAGCAAAAAAAATATATATACATAGTATGCTTAAATAATTAAATACAGCAATGAAAATATGATAATTTTCGTAATTTTATATTAAAAATGAAAAGCAAATTATATTTCCGAGGTAATATTACAAAATAACGAGAATTAATTACAAAATAATGAGAAAACATGAAAAAAACATATTTTTTGTTTTTTGGTATATTTAGTCCACCTTTTCAATACGGGCAAAATGGGGCAGGTTTTTTCGGAAGAAAAAACATCAAAAAAGACAACAAAAAAAAGTTTAGCTAATTGCCTCGTGGAACTTTTTGGAGATAAGTTTCGAAAGTGATTCAAACATTGTAAAATGTCAAATGATAAGATATAAACTGTAAGTTTGTCAAGAGTATTAACTAATCCAACAAATTGAAAAATTGTACTATAATTTCAGACTAATTACTCTGATAAAAATGAAACAGAAAGGTGAAATTCCTATATATATTTCTGAAATATAAATTTAAAAGTTACATTAAAAAAATCTTTTTTAACATATTTTTTACTACATTGTACTCTTGTCGGTCCGAAAAGTAAATTATAATTTTTGGAATGATTATGAATACTTAATTTGGGCTATATTAAAGCTGCCTAAACATATTTTAGTTGAAATTTAATTTTTGACTTTTGGCCAAAGATCATGGTCTTCTGGCCCACTGTGTAATGATTAATGTGATTGAAGACAGAAGGGTTAAAAATCGATTTTGCTGCTTCGTTTTCGTGACATTGAATAATAATTAGTTATACACTAGCAATTAAATAAAAAAAAAGACGTTACATTTATTGAGAATAGAAATATTTGCATTCGTACTTTGTAAAATTGAATTAAAATTAATTAACAGATTTATTTAAGAAGGATTAGGAATGATTAAATTTATGTAATAAAAATGACAGAAAGTAGCACACTTTTTTCATATAAATTTCGATAATTATGACATAATAAATATTGATCTTTTCTGCAGAAAGCTTTGTAGCAGAAGTTTTAGGCATTAATATTTCAAATTAATAACACACTAAATGTTTTATTTTTTAGCAGGCCATTTATATCTAGAAATGGAGTATATAAAGAATTTAGGAGAAATTGTTTCAAGAAACGAAATTCATTTAGCTTATTAGAGATAATTAATATGAACTATAACACCATTCTTTTTTGAGCGGTAAATATGTTTAACACCACACAATATGATCTATTAAAATGTTGGAAAATTAATGAATTTTATTTGTGCTTATTTAAAAAATAAACTGTATAAATAGTGCAAATTTTAAAAGAAATTGTATATTTTAATTTTTCATTCACGAAATGACTGGAATTGCAAAATCATTTTCGACAAAATGTCTGAAAACATGAAGCAACACATTCCATAATCTCTTTTCGTAAGCTTTTAGTACAGCACAAACGATAGCCAGCGTCTTAGCAAGAATACAGCTTTCATCTTTAAATAATCATCTAAATTTATCTTTAACTTTTGAACTAATAATTGGATTTTCACGCATCTAATTTTAATAGTTCATGGGAGTGACCTTAAATATTCTAATCAATTAGTTCAAACGATATTTTAAAGTTTCTAAATCAGACTTACTTTCTTTGAATAAACATTCATATATTTGATGAATTTGGATTTCTTACACTCTAAATGTGGTTGGTTGGCGCAATCTAGGAAATATGGCCCCAATAGTTTTGGCCATGAGAGAGGTACAGTCCGAATTTTAGACCCCTTTATGTTAATTTTACTTTTTCTGTATTTCATCATATCTTGGTAGAATTTTTAAAGCGAATTGCACACAATTATAACATTCGTTTATCCAAAGATAATAACGAGCAAAAACTGCTTTTTAAATATTACTTATTATTATTTATTATTAAAATTTTGAATAGTATGGTACACAAATCTTAAAATAATGCTAAAAAATGTACTTTTATACACCAAAATACAAAATTTGAATAAAATTACTCGAATAGTTCTTGAGAAGTAGAATTTTTAAGAAGTTGAATGTTTAAAATCCGATTTTTCAGGAACTACGCGTCTGATTTCGTACAAATTTTGTATTTTGCCATATAAATTACATAATTCAAAATCAAAAAGAAAATTGTACATCTTACAATTCAAAATTTTTTAAACTCTTACTAAATAAAACAATGAAAAGTAATAAAAAACTCAAAATAATTTTTTGTATGGATTTTATAAAAGTGTGCAAACATTTCTTGAACCGTTTATAAAAATTCTCGATATATGGCGAAATACATAAAAAATAAAATTATTATTATGGTTTCCAAACTTTGGACCAAATCTGCTGACCAAACTATTGGGACATATTTTCCAAATTGCGGCTACCCTCTATATTTTGAGGGTCAAAAATCCAAAGACATCGTACAAAATATATGATTATTCAGAAAAAGTACGTCTTTGTATCTGATTTCTCATCTTAAAATATCATTTACACTAAAATAATTATCATAATTGTGGCCACTCTCTTGGCCACTCCACTCAACTATTAAGATTGAGTTCTAGTACGAGAAGATCCAATCATTAGATCAAAAGTTATTGACGGCAACTCGTTTTTTATACATACTTCATAAAACCAAAAGTTATTTACCAATGGTGGTGCAAAATGAAAGAAGTGAAATAAATTGTCTCGAACGAGTAAAAATTGGTGATTTAGCGGTAAATATACGGTCATAGAAAGTGTCCTGCAAATAAATAATAAAAATTTTTATTTGGAGCAATTTACGAAGTAATTCTCAATTACAAATTCTAGAGAAGAAAAAAATCCTATGAATGATATATTTTGAAAGTTCACATTTTGAAAATGCAAATAAAACAGCAAATTCGTTTTTTATACATACTTCATCAAAACTAAAGTTATGTACCAATGGTGGTACAAAATGAAAGCAGTAGAATAAGTTGTCTCGAACGAGTAAAAATTGGTGATTTAGCTGTAAATATACGGTCATAGAAAAGGTCCCGTAAATAAATAATAAAAATTCTTATTTGAAGCAATTTACGAAGTACTTCTCAATTACAAATTGTAGAGAAGAAAAAAATCCTATGAATGATATATTTTAAAAGTTCACATTTTGAAAATGTAAATAAAACAACAAATTTGTAGTTTTTGAATACTTCTCCAAATACAAAACAAGTAAATCAATCTTTTGGAAACAAAAATTTGCGACGGAAAATAAGAGAATGAAAAAATAAAAAAAAGAGGGTGCTTCAGCAACGAAGATGAAATCTGTTATGTGTAAGGAACCAATAGGTGGAGGTGAACATCCCCCCACCCCTCCCAATTTCGCACCGTGATACTTCGGAGAGAAGTTTTATAAGCTTTTTGTTTTATTTTTTATTTATTTTACAACCATTCCCTGTTCAAACTCAAAGAAATGAAAGTGGTTCGAATTGGATGAAGGCGAATGTTTTTCGTAGAAAACAAAACTGTACAGGGAGTCGCTAAAACCGAGATTTTGGAATTTTTAGGAAAATAAATATGCTTTTTGAGGTGAAATTCCATTTACTCGTAGAGCTTCTTCTTTAGGATTTCAAGGAGAAACATTAAAATATCCTTTCTTGGGAATAAAATGGGATTTTTTTTTCTTATTTAGTCTGAAAAAGATTAGTTTGTTTATAAATTTATTTTATACAAATGTAATCAATTTTTTAAGATGCAATGAGTTTTAACAGTGAGTAAAGATGGTACAATAAATAGTACATTTTATCCTAATCAAATTTTTCCTCGAAATTCTGGGTAAAATGTTTACGTTTTTACACACCATTAAATTAATTGCAGAAATTTTATAAAATGCTGCTTAAATAACTGCAAGACAGTTTTTAACCGTAAAGGTTGCCCAATTATGAAAAATATGAAGGATTATAGAGCTTTGATACTTTTCATTTACGATTTGTAAAGTAGAAATAAACAGGGTCATGATCAAGCAATCACTTATAACTATTAATTAAAATTTATCTCAGTTATTTATTATTAACTAATATACGAGTAAACAGTAAATATAATTTTTTTAAAATTTTATTTAAGTATTTGCTTTTTTTGAAACTCTCAAATTTCTGCTCCGATCAGATTAGCAGTAGATATGGATATTGATTATTGATCCGAATTATCATCGTAAAACTGATACGAATCAGTGTTTTGAATCAGTTGATTAGGATTATCTTATTGAAATCGCTGGATTCAATAACATGATAACATTACATCTTTTTACCTGAAGAGTTTTAAATTACTATTAGGGGTTGGTTTGGTTGCTTTAATTTAAAAAAATTTATCCTTTCAAACTAATGTTGGGCAATAAAAATGCAAAGACTTTTTTAAAAACATTTTTCGAAACCGAATTTAGCTCACCTTAGAAAGCTTTATGTATTTTTCTTTTGATAATATAAAAGAAAATTTCAACCTGGATAATTATTTTTGTTGAAGGAAAGTATTAATTTTAATGCAGTATATTTATATTTCAAATTTAAACGATCAGGTCAAACTTTAAAAAAATGTATAAGGGGTGTCACGATGTCAAAATTGTACATGAATGCAATTTCATTTGCATTTCTTTAAATTTATGTAGTATAATTAGCATTACATTAGCATCATCTAACCCCTATTGGCAGCATAGGCATTATTTTGTTACTAATTATGACTATAACTACTAAATGATATCACAACAAAAGTGAATATCGATGTACTAAATTAATGTCATGGAGTTATAATGAAAAATTTATCACTTTAAAGCAATTTTTTTTCATTCGTTTGATTTGTTGGCTATTAATTTATAAAACTATACTGCTGAATTTCATTTGGTTATAACCGTCGTTGAACAGCTTACCCAATTTCGGGTTTATGACTATTAGTGTTTAACTCTGTAGGTTTGAAATTTTGAACCAAATCCAGAAGACAAGGAATCTCCTGAATCAAGTATTGAGAGAAATTTCTTTTTGAGGAAACTAACCCATATTTTCGTTACATGTAGAGGAAAACTACGAAAACCTTCCTCGGTTAGGCTGACGGCAAGGGGCACTGTGATCGGTGCGAACTGTGCACGGAATTCGTATCGACCAGCCATCAAGGCTCTTATTTGGTTATAGAAGAGAAGATTTTGAAATGTTCAATTATTAGAGAACAATGATTTTTTTGAAAATCATATTGTGAATAAACTTTGGGATAGTAATGCATATTGTACCTACACTGAGAAAGAAAAAGTATGGTCAAAATGGAGGGGAGCCAAATCTGCTTGTTTAGTAAACTTTCATTACACTAAATAAGTAGTACACTAATTAAAACTAAATTTCATACTTAATAAATATTTATTAATGCGAACAATGTGCTTGCATCTCCTTGGAAAGTTTGGGTAAGTCAGGTTTGTATGTTGTTGTTTTTAATTTTAAGCCAATTTGTATCCCCATTACTTTAGAAAAAGTATGCGCGCATGCTTGTGGTACCTTTGTATCACACCGGAGTGCCCCGAAAACATACGAACAATTTCAGCCGGTAGCTTGTAAATGGTTTGTGTTTACGTTTACGAAAACTAATAAAATTAAATTCGATGTTCGTTACGTATTTTTACAACAATATACCTATCTATCTTTTAACTTAAACAAAAAGTTATCCATGTTCTCGATTTATAGAAGAATTTTAATTTATCAAAATAAGATGTAATTTTTTTCTTACTAAGTTTTTTATTTTTAATGGAAATATTATTGCTCCTTCCGTGGATATTTGCGCCAGAGCCGCACTTAAGGAGCCAAAGAGCCACATGCGCTCTGGAGCCGCACTTCGCCGACCACTGCCTTAGAGCATGGCATAAAAATCCCTTACTCGATTAAATTTAATTTTCAGTTTTGTATTTCTTACTAAGTGTGTGGTAATAAGAGCTATAATTTTGAGAACTAGAGTTTCCGGTAAGCCGTTACCATATGAACGGTAATTTAGTAATTTTCTATTTCTTTTTTTGTAACAGTGAACTTCTTTATCTTGTACAATATAAAAATTTTCAAAAAAATAATTCTTAATAAAATTTCTAATTTGCTAAAAAATTTCAGCTTTTGTTTTCTTTTCTATAACTGAAAAAAAAAAATAAAGATATCTGCATTATCAAATTGGAAATATAACTTCTGAAATACGTGGTATTAATATTCAGCATTCTTGTTGACATAAATGCTATAGGAAGTTAAAAGTCCTACAAAATTATGTTCACTATATTCATAGCGATACTACGTTGACTGTTGCTGAATATAAGGCGTGTTCTGAAAATGTTATGTTCTTCGTATAATGTATCTGCAGTATGTATTTTCTTAGTGGGGCACTTTAAAAATTAAATTGTTTGTTGGCATAATTTTAGTCCAAATATAATTGTTCCATGGTGTAACCAACTTGTTGTCCCAAAAGTATAACATCTTGTTGTACCTTGGGATAATTTCAATTTCAAATGGTTTTAAGCTTAACCATTTATTTTCATCTTAATTTAATTACAGAGGATATAATTTTTTAAATTAAACTACAGATGAAATTTTTTGTTGGTTGTAAAGTATTGCATCAAAAAACTTATCGCTTGTAAGTGTAATTATTATTTATCATTTTTTATATCGATTTTCATATCGTTTTACTCTTTTAAAGAATTCTAGTGGATACCTGTAAGGGACTTCGTTTGGGTATCTCGATAATGATCGCTAGCTGAAACGTGGCATTAGTTAACGTTAGCAACTGTTCTCTCCATTCAATTTCGTGTAAACCAAGCCCGTCAAGTATCACATTCAGTTTCAAGTGACACATTCAGTATTATTACACAAAGTTTATGTCACAACGATTTTAATTATTCATTATATATTTCTTTCGTAACGGAACGATAGGCACGAAGTCCTGTGGAATATAAACAAACTAATTATGCATCAAAGTTACCAGGCATAAAAAACAAAAGTATATCACGGTTACAATAAAATACATAAATAATAAATCCAAGTTAAGTAAAAGATAGAGACGTAGAAAGAATTATATTTTAGCAAATTCAATTTACGATACGGCATTGTATTTAATTAACTTCAAGTTAATTAACATTCATTCATTATGTGGAGAAACATTGCTCAACTTTAACACTCCATTTTGCTTACAAATTATCAGCTGCCACTGACGTTATAGCTATGACGTCATAGATCACATGGGTATCCGTGATCTTCTTCTTGAAGTGTAAGTACGCAACTAAGAATTGATTAGTTCAGATTTTGTTTATGGCTCTACTGATCACATGGCAAGTTTCTTTTTGTTTTCTATCACTTACAAGGTGGGCTTTTATTTATAACGTAATAAATATTTCCTTTTTTTACGATAGATATCTGTTCATTGTTTATTTGAAGCAGCTAAGCCAAAAGTTTTAACTTAGCTTTTAACAGTTGCCTTAAATTGTAAATCTGACATAAGTGCTGAAAATAAAAATTATTTCGTAGAACGTGTAAAAAGGTTAAACCCTCTCCTTCAACATAAAATATTGCTTAAGGACCAAAACTTTTTCCTCAAAAATTATAATATTTTAAAAAAGAACGAAAAGATATTGTACTAGTTCTCCGAAAATGTAGAAACAGTATAATACTTTGAAAATAATCATTAAATAAAGCGACAGAATTGTCTTCATTTGAAAGCTTTTATTAGAATTATCGCTACTTTTCCATTTCGCCGGCGCATGCCATTAAGTGGCCAATGCAAACTTACTGAGTGCATGTAAATTCAACTTTTTATTTTATTTTGAGTGACTTTTTTTAATAAATAAATAAAAAAACCAAAATGAATTGCGCCGACGAATTGGAAAAGTACCGAATTATCTCCTTCGTCTCCATTCTCTTTCATCTTCTTGGCCCTATTCATTTTACTTACTTTCATAAAATTAGGGCTTATATTAGAATTTATTTTTAACTTTAAATACTAAAATTTGAATTTGAAGTAATTATTTTTATATAAAAATATTTAAATATAAGTTCGATGAAATGCTAAATAAATTAAAAGTACATTGAAATATTAGCTTATTACTTGCAATTTAGATATTACTTATCTTTGTTACAGTGAATAATTTTAATCATAAACATAAATTAGAATTAATTGTGATCATGATTGCTTGTAATTATCACTGCAAAAGCAATGGGAGCTGCAATTTCTTATCACGAGAATTAAGAAATAGTGATATTTTTTTAAATTTTTACTTGCCATAAATTACATTTTAATGAACTTTACAATATTCTAACGATAAATATTTACTAAGATGACGATAAATATTTACTAAAGATAAATGTTTACTAAGATAAGATAAATATTTACTAAATTAAAACTTTGTTTTAGATTTTCTTTTATAGTTTTTAAAAGTTACTAACAATTAGTTATATTTATATTATTAAAATTGATTTATTATAATTTATAAAACTAAATTTTTTTAAAAAATATAATTTATAAAACTAAATTTTTATAAAAAATGTAATTTATAAAATTTCATAACATATTTATAAAATTAATGACATATTCATAAAATTAATATATTAGTCGTGCATATGAAATTAGATATATTATTAGGATTATCAATTTGATTTAAAATTTTATCCTCTTAAAATCTTAATTAAATTTGTTTTTGGTTCACTTTTTTGCCTGTTTATAAAGCTGATATTTTTTTTAAAATTCTATTCTTTTAATACTCTGACCATTATTAAAAAAATTTTAAAAAAATCTAAAATACTTAGTTTTTAACTTCTTATAATTCGCTTCTGAAAAAAATACATGCCAATAAATTGATATTTTGGAAATATTATTTATCAAAATTTCTTTTTTGTTAGTCATTTCAGAAAGAAAGCATTTCAAATGTCAAAAGAAAGCATTTCAAATGTCACGAAACAATCAACTAAAATTCCTTATTTACACGTACATTTTGATGTTAGAAATCGAAAATCAGAAAAAAATTCTAACCATTTTTTTATCAACTAAATTAGCAGTAGTTGAGAAAAGAATTCACTGTATAATATTTGAACTCAATGCCTCTTCATATTTCATACGAAATCAAAAGACTCTCAAACGATTTCTAAAATCTGCTGTATATCGCTAGTATGACAAATGTTTTTTTTTTTCCTCTTTAAAAGTTGAGTCTTTTTTCCAGCTAAATAAAAATGTTTTAGGTATAAATTATTGTTTTATAACAAGTGTTTAGTAAATTCTACAAATTTGGAAATTAATTTTTAGATTTTTCACAGAAACACCTGAATAAAATACACTTGATTTAAAATTTTATAGCCACTTTCAGTAGATACAGTGCCTTTCACTAGATTTCTATTAAAATGGGTGGAGTGTTGATAATGAAAATTAATCAACCTAAAATATCAACCTAATTTTAATCAACCTATACGTTGAAAATGTTGTCCGAGAAAAATAAATTAGCTACAATGCTAAATACAGATTTCTTTTTATTGATGAAATGAATTTTAATGATTTTATGATAGTATTATGAAAATTAACTTGAAATTTATTTTCCTTAAGACGGGAAATCTTTCGATGAAACTATAAGTTTGAAATACATTCATTTATTTATCTCAAATTTATCGCCAGTTTTTCAATCATTTCAGTTTAATTTCAAACATTTCTGTAAAATGACTCTTAAAACGGGTGTATTGGCATAGTATATAATTCACAATACAATTTTAGCTAAACAAATAACTGGGCTAAAGTAACCACAAGTTGCTGTACCTTTGTCACATTTAAAAAGCCTGCTTTTTAATAGATATTAAACCTTTGAATTAAGGCAGTACTCGTTTACTAACAGGAGTCACATTTAAAACAAAACAATCTGAAAAACCTACCATTAATGTTTCTTAATTTACCAGCAAAATTTTCATAAAAAGAGCAAAAAATTAGCATAAGTTTATGGTAGGTAGAAATACATAAAATGTTCATAAATGCATAAATGTATCCGAATACATAAATGTAATGCATTATTCATACATTTCTTAACATAGAATCTTATATATAGGGTGTCCCAAAACGACCGCATAAACTCTGCACAGCTAGATTCCTCGTTGGGAGTACATAAAAAATGCCCGAAGAAGCGTAGAGATAAATACGAAAAACGAAGTATGACGTCACTGCCGGTGTAAGGAAAAAAAAACACTTTATTGGACATATCCACGGCGTGCTCAAGCCTGCCTCGACATGCACGGCGGACACTTTGAACATCTTTAAATTGTGCATAGTATATTGCTGTTGATATGTTCAATAAAGTGTTTTTTCTTGCACTGGCAGTGACGTCATACTTTGTTTTTCGTATTTTTCTCGTAAACTATGGATCGTACAGGAACGCTTCTTCGGGCATTTTTTATGAACTCCCAACGAGGAATCTAGCTGTGCAGAGTTTATGCGGTCGTTTTGGGACACCCTATATTTAGAGAGTGATACTCTGGGTGCTCTTTTTGTGAGATTTTTTTTTTTTGATGTTGTTAAAATAAGTTGATATAAATTTTGTAGCATCAATTTCCACCATTTATTTTGATTTTTTCTTACTCAAAGCTTCCATATACTCAATAAAATATTTCTTTATCTTAATATAGAACACATGGTATGCATATATTTAGCAATTTGTTTAATCGTCAAAAAGTTTTCCAATGTTCATTCAATAAAACCAAAATTTCTTCCAAAAAAAAATAGAATAAATATTTTCTATAGACTAACACTGTAGAAATCCTGCCTCTATCCAATTTAAAGTCTTTGATTAAATTTATAAAGATTACTTATGTAAAAAATAAAATAAAATAGAATATAAATATGCAAATGTGAATAGAATCGAAGAAAAATAACGAATAGTGTCCAAAACTAGTTAAAAATTTAGTTTCTATAATGAACGATTACACATTTGAAGTAATCAAGCTCAATCGTAACACAATGAAATATTAATTTAAAAGGTTTAATTTATAATATTAACCAGTTTAGCTCATTTTTAAAAATATTAAAGTTACTAAGTCTGCAAGGATATGTTGGAGCACGAATCCTCACCGACGAATATTCCTTATTTATTAGTTAAACTTTTAAAATATACCATAATTTTTACTACTTCATGAATAATGTAAAACTCAAATACATACTTAATTATAAGTTTATTCTAATAATGCTGTGTGTCTTATTTTTTGCAGTGTTTATTTCCGTTTTCTTTTATAATATATTTATTGTAAAATTAAACCACTTCAACTTTTTTTTACTTCAAACAATTGTACAACTAGATAAAAACTGAAATATATTCTTTATATTAAAAAAACTTACTTTTTATGTAATTTTTTTTTAATTTTTAAAACACAGTGTTTATACGAAAGGAACTTTATTCATTTTTTTATTAAAGGTTTTGCATGAATGTTAAAAATTAATTGTTCAATCATTATACAAAAAAAAATATTTTCATTAAAGACCTAGACCATCGATTCCCAAATTTTATTCTTCGGACCCCTGAGGTTCCGGGGAAGAGTTGAAGGGGTTCCGTGAGTTAGTACTATTTAGAAACCAATAATGAGTTTTGAAACCTCCGATTATATTTAAATACAACCCATATTTCATAATTTATTTAATCTTTCGGTTTCCCTTATGAAATTACTTTAAAAAAATGCCAATGAAGTAGAAAGAGCATTTCTGAAAAGAAAATATAATATTTCCAATAACAATATATTGGGCGAATTTTGAAAAGTACAAGCATTTATAAAATATTGCATATGTATTTTCTACTGCACTTTTCGATTCAGAAAAAAATGACAGAATTCTTTAAAGAAATATGTTTCTCTAAAAACCATTTTTAACGCTTATAGCAGTTCTTTTTAGTTTTAATTTCAAAGTAAGTCATTATTCAGATTTCAAAAATCATAATAATAATAAATTTCATAAGTCATAATAAAAGTGAATCATAAGTTTAATCTTTTTCAGCTCATAACTAGACAGGGCAACAAAGGCTGCAAATTTAACGGTCGAACATAAAACCTAATTTAAAACGATAACAAATCTTAATTAATCTGATTAATTATTTTAAAATTAATCTTTTATGGATCAAAGCGTTCATAATTATCTTAAAAAACTATATTTATAAAGTCGGGGCTCTGTCAAAAGAAGGTTGATTAATTAGGGTTCCGTATCCGAAAAAAATGGGAACCGCAGACCTAGACCAAACTTTATTGTACTTAGTATGATAATTTAAGCACAGAGAATTAATGTGTTTTAACGGCGTATTACAGGTTACGACATTATTATTAGTTTAAAATAAGGATTTGGAAAACTACGTTTTTTTTATTCTAAAGCATGAATCTGTATGACTTATTACAAATAATTTGACAGAGTAATTCCATTTCACTTTCATAATCAGCACCCTTCTTTTAAATTTATAATTATTAAAGTAATATTTCAACCAAACTAAACCAAGTAAATTTCTTTCTTTATAATTAAACATAGTATTTCATATTGTAACCTCAGGGACAATTCTGAATATAGTAATGATTATTATTTTGCAATATTTCATTATTTTTATGCAAAAAAATAACATGAGATACTCTCTTAATATACGCTAGTTAAACTGCTGACCAGTAAAATGCCGATGGCCATTAAATTGTGAAGCTTTAACTTCCATAATTTCTCTTGACCACAACGGGAAATTGCAAGAACGCTTTACTTCAAATATAATGCTAACAGTTCAAAATCAGCCATTTGCAGAACAGGGAGAATTCGAGATGTCCCTCCTCCTCCACCTCCATTTAGGAAGAAAAATAGAGTCCATCAGGGGGAAAAAACGTAAATGAACAAAATGAATTTGTAATCTTTTTTTTTTATATATACATAAAAGGCGTATATAAGTTTCTAAAAGTTACGATAATCATGAAAGAGCCGGAGTGGGGCAGGGGATAGAGTGCTCGCCTTCCAATGAGGTGAACCGGGTTCAAATCCCATCAATGACTGGTCGATTCGAATTCCGCACCTGGCTAGCACACCACAGTGCTGACGTAAAATGTCCTTAGTGGTAGATGGATGATGGTTTGAGTTCCCTTGCAGTTAGGTTAACAGCGGGAAGTTTTCCTGGTTTTCCTCTCCATGTAACGCAAAGGAAAGTTAGTTTCATAAGAAAAAGTCCTCCACGAAGGCAAATTTCTCCCAATCTTGATCCATCAGTCCAATTGTCTTCTGGATTAGATTCAAAATTACAAGGCTACAGAGTCGAATATTAGTAATCGTAAGTCCAAAATTGGGTAGGTTGTTCAACGATGGTTATAAAATGAAATAATCATTAAAATTGATAACATTATGTTAGTTTATTATGTTTTTAAGAAATTTGGAATGTTTTAGGTTGAAATAAAATATTCCGGTGTCTTCAAATTCATTCCTGGGTCGTTTTCGCTCATATTCCTGCCGTGAAAGTGTTTGTTTTTTTATTAAATAAATGGAAATGCTAGAATTACACGATTTAATATACTTAGGCTCGACCTGAATATAATTTTAAGAAAGGATTCTTGAATTATGTTATCATTAAACCCAGTTTGGCCCCGAATGTAAATTTTAAAAAGAATGCTGGAACTGTACAAAAAATAAACTTTTACTTTAATTCCAGTATAAAATTTCAAAAATCTTACGACGATAAGTAAAATCAGAATAAAATAGAAATTTAAGAAGGGAAATTTGGTAATTCTATCATCGCCTTATAGAACAAAAACGAACAAATACGAAAGCATAAATAACGCATTCTCTTACATTATTATATAACAAATTATACTAATGCTATTACTGAAATATATAAAACAAGGAGGAAAAGAAAGAAATGTTCAACGTAAGAAAGGGTCGTGATATGAACCAATAATCCTCAGGGATGTCATTGCTGAAATCGAAATTGGCGTGCAGCATCGCGGCAAGCATTCCTCGGACACCTCGTGTTCACGTTCACTCCCCCTCGCCCATCGGTAATTAGAATATATCACTTACCTACGATTAGCTTGTTGCTCTTGATAGATTTGCCTAGCTTTGACCACATTCGAAAGGGCAGTGTCCTCCATACCATGAAAATTACAGACGGTAATTGCCGCTTCCCGAAAAAAGGAGCACCGAAACCAGGATGAGGAGGAGGAGCTACAATCAATGATCAGTCCTGGATTCCGGCACGTGTTATCGCTCGTTTAAGTTCCACAGTGAGGGGTGTTTGGCTCCTCTCATTCAAGAAAATCGGTAGATGAGTTGGGAGACATTTTTCTATCGAAAAAGTCTCTTGTGATGCTGGAACAAGGTCACTTCAAAGATATAACTCGTCATCATCCTTTCACCATCTTACTCCACAACATCAACTATCGATTTTCCGTACGTGAGTCGTAACCGCGAGCCGTTCTCGCCACTTAATTGTTTTATGCTACGATTATTAAATTATTGTGTTCGGTGATTTGCTACTTAAATAACAGAAATCGAATCTCGGGTCTTCAATCGTTCTTCTACTCTGAGAAAAATCTGTTTGTTTATCGAAGAATGATCGGCTTAAGGCTGCGCAAGGACCTCCGCGCAGCTGCAATGTGGGGTCGGCCGAAGAACAGCAGAGTGCGCCATGCTGCAAGCGCAGTTTCTCAGCGTACCCCCGGTAAAGATGGCCGATACTAAGGGGTGAAATGAAGACGAAAAAAGTATGAGAGGGGAAAAAAAACGTGGTTGCCCCGGAAAAAAGCAATTCGCAAAGGGGCTCACAAAAGCAAATTAGCCCCTTCCATTTGATGTAAATGAGGAAACTTGTGTTATAGCATTTTAACTTTTTTTATCCATAAAATGTTTTTATAATAGTCCAGTGAAAAGTCATTAACTTAATATAAAATGAAATATAATTTTAAAAAATCTCTGATTACATATAGAATTCACTTTTTAAATTTTTTTTTATTTCAAAACATCGGTTTATCACATTATAATTTAACTTAATAAAGTGTACCTTTTAACACAATAAACAATAAATATAAATTTATTACTTTTACATAATACTTCTACATATACCCTTAAATTGTTAATACATAATTATTCCTATGTCGTTTAGGAGTACAATCTTATAACTCATAAGCATTTAGATAATTTTTTCTTAATTTAAATCGGTATAATATAAATTAGCCACCTGTTGCTTCGCTAGAAAATTATGTTTTTTAATTAAGTCTATACTTACACTGAGAAAAAAAGTATGGTCAAAATTACCAGAATATGAAAAAATTACCGTATTTCGGGCTCAATTGGAAAACCAAAAAGCTCGTTAATTTTTACCGAAGAGCTTTGGTAATGGTTATGGTAAAATTGACAATATTGTTTTATAATGGGTGATACAATTTGATGTGGTAAAATTTCGAGTTTTATTATGATACCTTAGAGCTTGGCATGAAAATCATTTATTATTTTAAGTTTGCTTTTCAGTTTTGTAATTTTTGCTAAAAATTTAGCCGCAAACAGTTACCATACGAATAGAAAAGTTATCATATGATAGATTGAAATATCGTATATTTTAATTATATTAACCATAATTAAATTTTTTATTTAGTTGAAATATCATTACCATACAGTACGTTAATTTTACAAGAACTTTTTTCTCCGTGTATCAAATTAACATTTTTATTATGTAAATAATTATTGACTATTGTATGTGGCAGGGGTTTAAATTCTTTCTACATTATACCGCATACATATGTTCTACCTTTGTTTTATGAACTGTTTTAACAAATCGTGTGTACTGGCGGAATTCAATACAGATGAGTTATGAGAAACAAAAGTCAAAGTCTTAAATCTAATGTCATATTAAATTTATAATTCTCGAATTTCATGTAGAATTCATTGAGATGAATTTAAATTTACCAAGAACAGTTTTTAAATTTAAAGTAATTATTTTAAAAGAAAAAGCTCATTTTCGAAACATAATGAGCCAAAAAAACAAAAAAATGGAAACGTAGCAATTTCAAATGCACGGTTACATGCAAAGTAACAAAACATTTTACTAAAAGTTTATGCTCGAAACTAAAATATTTTCTAATCAAACAAGACCAAACATTTTTTAATGCTCTTTTCCCTTCATCTCAAAACTTAATTTAAAAAAACGGTTGGAATTTTTTTTCGATCGATGTGTCCCTAAATTTGAAAGATTTTGCCTCAATCCATGATGCATATTTTATTTTATAGATCATAATTTATCATAAGTGTGCAAATAAGGTGTTTAAAATATTTACTAAAATAAAAGAGGCACAATATTTTTTTACAATTCAAACCAGTCTTTTTTGTTTTTTATTAAATAAATAAATTAAAGGTAGCGTACACACAAGAAAAAAAAATATTTAAATAATAGTAAGAAAACCATACTGGTTTAGAAATGATTTATAAAAATTCGTTATAACAAACAAGTGTAGGTTGGAGAAAGAGCTGTTTAATACAACATTTACTTGCAAATAAATATCTTTTAAAAAACATATAAATAGAATGATCTAACACAGTTTTTTATTGTTATCGGTGCATTTTTATTGACCAGAAAATTGCATGTTAGGATCTAGTTTTCCCATATTGATTTTTCGTTATTTTTGGCTATCATCAGGATAAAATATATATAAATCATAAAGGTATCATTTTCTTATAAAATAATATCTCTAATTAAAAGGTTTTTTTCATAATATTTATTTTTTTTGCTGCACAAATGAATTCGTTTTTGATTTTAATTGTTTTTTTAATTAAGAGTTAAAATTAAGAGAATTGTTTCTTTATAATGTAATTCTATGATATTTTGTTTCTTTATAATGTAATTCTATGATATTTTGTTTCTTTATAATGTAGTTCTGTGATATTTTGTTTCTTTATAATGTAATTCTAGGATATTTTGTTTCTTTATAATGTAATTCTATGATATTTTGCTTCTTTGTAATGTAATTCTGTGATATTTTGTTTCTTTATAATGTAATTCTATGATATTTTGTTTCTTTATAAGATAATTCTATGATATTTTGTTTCTTTATAATGCAATTCTATGATATTACCGTAATACGCTAAGATAAACGTGTGTAATTTTGCGTCTAAATAACAGTTTCAAAATTATTATTTTTTGGCGAAATTGACATTGAAATAATATTTTCAATTATAATCAAAAGGATACGTTAAATTATTAAGAAATTCAATTAGCTTCATGCACAATGTAATACATTGCACAAATTGTATTTAATATATGAGCTTGTTTGGAACGAAAAAATATTAAATTGTGATTGTATACTCACCAAATTTGTAATAAAACGATGCCTTTATGCTTTAAGGGAATTGTTTCAACTTTTGTAGAAAAAAACTGCTTCATTCCAAGAAACAATGTTAATGAAAGTTTCGGGATCGGTGAGCGGTAGTGAACAGGAGGCTTATTCCCCTTATTCCCCATTCCTTTTTTTTATGTTACATTATAAATAATAATATGAACATAAAGTGCAAAACAAGTTACAAAATTTAAAGACAAAATATTATTTTGAAATAATCATAAACAAAATGAAAAACATTTCTTTATTTCAATACTTTCTTTACAACTTTTAGTATTTTTTTCAAACTAAAATAGTCACGAAAGAACAAATAATTAAACTTTAAGAGTAACAATGGAAAAGAAGTTTTTTTTTCCACTTTCATTGCTAGCTCCAAAATCATCATTATAAATTTGAAATACTTTTGTGCATCGGTAAAATAAATTAATGAGAATATGATAAAAAAAATTTATGTGAAATTAGAAATAAAACTAAATAGAAAAAAAAACAGTTGAAAAGTTGGAAATGAGTCAAAATTCATTTTTAGCAATAAATTAAGTAATGAATATGTTTGAAGAATTCGGAAGCTCACATTGCATCGATTGACTGATAAAAGTAACTAGAGATATTGTCGGGGAACTTTGATTATAAAGAAGTCAGCTCTTTAATCAAAGATTAAGGTTTCATATGAAGAAAGAAGTGATCGTAATTGGTGTCCATTTTTTAACGTCTACACAGAAATATTGGCGTCATTTCTCAGGAGAATTAGTTTAGTTAGAATTAGTTTTTCCCTCTGACAAACGAAGATTTATTTTAATTCTTAATTAGATATGAAGGGAAACAAAAAATTTTTTTGATATATTCTAAATCAGTTTAAAAAAATGAATTTTAGCCCTGTAATATTGAAAAATCGGGGCTAGGAAAGTCACTGAGAAATGTAAATGAAATAAGTATATATCCTTGTCGCCAATTCAGAAGAAATTTTTTAGTTAGTGTCATTTTGAGATACAAGAAAGGCTCATTTGCTCAAAAGATATTCAAGGTTTTTTAATGTATTTGTTTGGAAACAGTACGTATGTGTGTCCGATTTTTAAAAGTTATCATTTGTAACAGTTAATTAACATCACTCGAGCTATTAAAATTGCATCTTATTACGAGAAATTCCATTTAATTGAATAAAAGTTACTTAAATTAATTTTTTCCCTGTTGGTGGTGGTACACTGTAAAATATAACTGTAAATTCAGTAAAAAAGTAAAAAAAAAATTTTTATTGAAAATTACTGTTTTTTGAGATAAATACAGATTTCTTTGTTTTTAATCATTACCCGATCGCTGCAAAAAATGCCCGTATTATTACAGATTTTTCCGTATATTTGACGGTTTAAAATTGTTTTTCACAAAACAGTTTTTGTCTGTTTTTCACTCTGATCATAAGCGGATTAAAAAGGTCAATTCATATACTAGTTTTCACGTTGCAGTTTTGCTTACCGTAAGATAGCTTCTTTTTTTCAAATCATTTTACGATTTTCTATATACTTGCTTTTTTCAGCAATCATTTTATTGTTTTGAATATGGTATAAATAAAAATGAGATTCGATTTCATTGTTAAATTGATGCTTCATCTAATTATTATCTGTCTTTAGATATAATTTTTTGGTAAGTTAAATTGCTAGGCATTTTTACAAAAGTGGGTCACTGTACTTTTAAACGTTTTTACACTAAAATATGATTTTAACAAATAATTAACTATGCAATATTAGAACAACATTTAAGATAAAAAATAGTTTAAGATATTTTTTTCATATCCAAATGATAGAGATGTCGTGGCAAAGGGGACAGAGTACTCGCCTACCAATCAGGTGACCCGGGTTCGATTCCAACGTTGACTGATCATGCGAATTCTGTCATCGGCTTGCACAATAGTAACACAAATATTTTATAGAGTTCTTTTGTTTTGTTAAAATAACATATTTTTGTTTAAATAACAGTTTCCTGTTTAAATGATAGAGTTTGTTGGCAAATTACAGTACTTATCTGCTTATAAAAGAGGCGTCTGTTTGTAAATAACAATATTTTTCAGCGAAATAAACGATTTTACACTGGCATAGCATCTGACAGCTTTTTTTTCTGTAAATTTAACGTACTTCTTTTTATAGTATACAAACATTTTTTAGCACCATACTTTTTTGTTATCACACTGAAAAAATTTCGTTCAAGCAAATATCTGAAGCTTTGGAACACAGTGTGTATAAGAGTACATGCTAAAACTTTTAAATTAAATTAAAATTTAAAATTAATTGATGATCATTTCAAGCTCTGTTTCTAAACCAAAGTAATCTTATTATTTTGTGTCCATGAGAGAAAAAATTATTCTGATGTACTTAAAAATTTGGCTCATATAACTAGGTGGTTCGATTGGGTAGAATTTTTTCATTTATTTTACAATTAAAAACATTTTACGTCAATTTAAACCTTAATATTTTTTTTATTTTTTCCTTGTCATTCATTTTGGGCAATTGTGGAATATACAAACTTGATTTATTTAATTTGAGAATTATAATGAACATTACAAAAAGTAAGAAAAGAACACTATCCCGAACTTTCGACTCCACTTCTAACTAAACTATTTGGATCACAGTTTCCAGACTGCGGTTCCAAAGTTTTCCAGACTTAATATTTTAAGAGACAAGAATCTAAATCATTCGAAAAAAAGTGCGTTTGCACAGAGAAAATATGCTTTTGTGCTCTATGTCGTAACTCAATTCATTGTTCAAGATTATTAATTAAAATATCTCGTGTAAACTTTCGTGAAGAATGCAAAAAATTCCAATTATTGGATCAAAAATTATTTATCTTTTCTTTTTAATTTTGCCAGTTCAGATTCTTTCTCGAAGGAAATTAAAAAAAAATTTATGATAAAGCTATTTTCTACATCTGCTTCATAGAGGAAAATTTATGTAATTAAATTAAATAGTATTGAATTTTGCAAGTTTAATTTGGAAAAACTAAATCGTACTAATAACCCATTTTTATTACAAGCACTTTTATTGTACTTTTCGTAACTTACTTTATAAAAACAATGTTTTATTTGTAGTTCCAACATCTTAAAAATCAAATTTGTGAAAACAGCTTACAGAGGACAAGAGTTAATGACATTGATATAGTTTTAAAGAAACCAACATATGTTTTCTTTGATTAATATTCTTATACTTACTTCATTCTTCTAAAATAATAGTTCTATTTTATGGGATTACTCTTTGTTTCTTCATTTAAAAGTCACAGCTAAAAAATATTCTAAATAATAAAATATTCTGAGATTATTTTTAAGAGTTTGATTCAGTTAAGCTACGTTTAAAAACACTTTATAAATGGGGACAATTTTGTAAAACATTTTTTATATTCCTCCAAAAATAAATTGCTGTATCATATCTCAATGAGAAATTTCTTTTTATAAAAAGGTTTCATTCTTGTTCTTCTCAATTTTTGAGTAATTTTAATAGCACAAAAGTTAAGACAAAGTGTTCATAAAATTAATTGTGCTAGCAAGTTTTTACGTTATCAGAAAAATGCAGCTTTAAAAACCCTTTCTATGACTTGATTGTAAATTTTTATGATTGCAAATATAAGAAGAGAATGGAATGATAACACATAGCCAATCACAGAAGGCTTCTGGTTTGTAACGCACAAGACAGCCAATCAAAATTGGGAACGCATGTGTCTGAAAAGGTAATAATTTTTAATAATGCTGTCAAAAAATACAAAATGCAAACTGACCTCAAATAAAACTTAGAGGATTTCGAATCAAATAAACAAGAAAACTGTACTATTCCGTTTATAAAAAGGAAGATTTATTAACTCAACAACAAAATTATAACATCGCCATTCCAAAAAAAAAAAAAAAAAAATCTCACACTTGTTACGTAAAGCTATAAAAAGACCGAACGATTATTTATGCAAACGATTATATATGATTATTATGAACTAAACTTTATGCAAACGATTGTTTATAACGTCATTACATAAAAATGTCATTAACGCAATATTATCCAGTGTTTATTAATAACTTTGAGTGGCAATGTAAAAACATAATTGTTCTAAAGTTTTATAGTAAAATGTTTGTTTTGATAGAACTCAGTTATTTATTTTAGAATTCCAATAAATTTTAATAGCTCTTATAAATCGGGTAGAGTTATTGGAAGCACGAATCAAAACTCTCTCAAAAAACTATTTACATTCCAAATTATCAAAATATATTGAACAGAATTTACTTTAAAATACTTATATCTTTTATAAAAAATGGATCGCTGTGAATATCTTAGGCGATATCGACAGCGACATACAGCTGAACATAATTTAGCAGCACAAAATTACCTGGAAAATAATCGTAGTGCTATCAATACGCGACGGCGGAATGCGCGGCAAAGAAACGTTGAAGAGTCAAGACGTTTAAATGAAATCGAATACCTTGGTGAGTCTTTATCAGACATGATACCCCCTTTTTTCGTGGAAACATTTAGTGATGAATGTATAAACTGTGGTGCTCTTTCGTTTCCAGCAGAACATGGCAGAATGAAATTTAATTGCTGCCATCATGGCAAAGTTGAGCTCTCCAATCTGGAATATCCAGAAGTATTAAAGGATCTTTTACTTGGCAGCCATTCTGATGCAATAAACTTTAAACAGAATGTTCGATTGTACAACTCTGCATTTGCGATGGCAGCTTTTTGCCCATCTCATGAAATTTCTTGTAAAGGGATCAGTTGTCTTACTTTTAAAGGTGATGTCAATGTTACCGCGACAACAAGCTTGATCCCTTCTAATAATCAAAATCACAAATTTGGTCAACTTTATATAAGCTTATAATATTGTTTATTTTAAAATTTCCTTATATAAGTTTATAATGCTGATAATAAGCACATCTGACATTTTATAATCCTATCATATTCTCTCTATGCCATGTTGGTGCAGAAAAATTACAATCTAATCTACAGGAAAACAACTTTAATTTTGTTCGCGAAGCAAACAAAAATGTATGTATGTATGTATGTATGTATGTATGTATGTATGTATGTATGTATGTATGTATGT
>NC_092208.1:55037334-55044082 GCF_043381705.1 Parasteatoda tepidariorum
ATCAAAATGCTTTATATAATATGGGTTGGACAAAACAATTGAAACACTTCGATACTCACACATTTTTTGACATTTCTTGAAAAATACTTTGAGAATCAGTTTATAAATTTAGAAGTGATTATATCGTGCGATTTCTCATTATTATCAATGAAGTTTAAAGCTTTTTGAGATTTAAGGAATCGACAATAAATTACAAACGGAAACGACCACCCTATGTCATAAAATGTAGTAATAAAGTTGTAACTTATTACTATTATTTTGGTTAGTACATGCAATAATTGAACGAAATTTTACTAACCTCTCTTTAATATTTATGGAGATTTGAATATTTTTATAAAGAACTATTTTTTAAGCTGTTTTGCTATAACTTTGAAAATATTCAGAAAAATTAAACAAATCTTGTAAATCAATTTAAAATTGATTACAAAATTATTGCTGTATGATCTTCGGGGGGAAGAACTAGTTTGTGACTTGTCGAAACAGTTGACAAGTAAGCTTAAAAAATTTCTTGCTTGGCATCAAATGCTAGGACGCTCAAAAAAATGGAAAACTTGAAACAGCACATTCCATAGATTATAGAGGAATCTATAAATTCTTCCACGAATTAATAATTAAGTAATAGAAAAAAAAGTTGGCTTCAACAATTTTATGATTTCTGGTCGCTGTGTTTTCATTTAAAGAGAAAAAATATATATCTACGTATAAAATTGTGAATTCTAGTCTGATTAAAATTTAGTGATATTTGAAAAAGAAAAATATAAAGCATTCTATTTTTCATCTTTCACCAAGATGCTTTCAGTGAAATAGATTAAAACAGATATATATATCCGCTTAAAAGTATTTTCAAATGACAAAATGCAAAATTTTAGAGAAATTAGTCGAATAGTTTTTGAAAGATGAAATGTCATAAAAGTCATTTATTTACATTTCTGAAAGTAATATTGAACTTATTCCCTTGAAATGTTTAATTTTGCCAGTTATAACGTTTACAATTTAAAATTTTTTAAATATTTGTGCACCTTACAGTTCAATTCTTTCGACCACTTTAAAATTAATACATAATCTAAAAACTAATACATAGTTATAAATAAATATTTTTCCCACTGAATCTTTGGATAGACAAATTTTAAAACATTATTTAAAGATTTTTAGACTCTTTTAAATAGTTTAGATATGCTAAAATTGAAATTAACATTGATGAGTTCGAACTTTTATCTGTTCCTCTTGTCAAACTATTCGGACCATCTTTTCAGATACTTCCTTATTTTGAAGAACAAGAATTCAAATCATTCGAAAAAAGGTATGTTTCCTTCAGGGAAAAAATTCCTTTGCATCTGATTTCACAGCTTAAATATGTAAACTAGCCTATTTAATGCAAGTCCTTTGAAACATCAAGATTGGTTCGTAATACCTGAAAATTCGAACATTACGATCAAATGCTATTAAGTAATACCTTTTAAATTTTATCGTGAAAACACAATACTGATGCAATATTATGTATTCATAGCAAATTTATCCATAAAATTTACTACACTAAATTTAATTTTATATTTAGTATTAAAAAAAAGTCAAGAGTTTCGTAATGAATTTAGGTTTTTTTTAAAGTTTTTTTTCTTTAAGTTTTTTTTGTCATTTAAGTGTATTTGTTTATTAAAATTCCAGTTATTTTTTAAATTATTTATTTTAGGATATTATCTTTCGTGACTTCTTAAGTATAAAAGATTTTTTTTCGCTTTCCACTAGCAGTATCGACAGACTTCATTATTGTGTTCTTTTGGTAAGGCACGCTATTGTCATCATTACTTTTGTACGTTCCAGTAATCTACCTACTTTTTGATTTTCTGTAGCACATGATATATTTTCCGTCATTGTTCTTGTCTATTTCTCTTTCTGTTTTACACGTTCCTGCTGATACACTCTCTTCTCACTTTTCTTCATTTTCTAGTCTTCTTTTTTCCCTATTGATGAAAACATGTCCATCCCTTTTTATTTATTTATTTTATCTCTGTCGAATTTTTTTAGTTGTTATTTTTGTTTGCTCATATCTCCACTTCTCAATGCTCCAAGTTTGTTCTCTTTTTGAGATTTTATAACTTATTTTCTGATTGAACCTTTAGACACACGAAAAGAAGAAATTTTGCAATCAATCTTTTATAACAAATTGAGATTTGGTTGAGGAATGTTTTGTAGCAACTTTTGATTTTGGTTTTGCTCTTAAAAATTAAATGAAGAGGGTAATATAATAATTAAAGAATAGCAGCATAGCAATAGATAAATAGAATAACAGAGTAGTTAAATAATAGGGATGATAGAATAGTTAAACAATAGGAAAATATTAGAAAATAGGACCATAATAGAATAGAGAAATAAAATAGCAGGATAATTAAAGGATAGGGATTATAGAATAGTTTAAAAATATGAGCATAATAAAAAAGAGTAATAGAATAATGGAATAATAAAAAATAGAGATAATAGAATAGTTAAAGAATTGGTATAATAGAGTAGTTAGAAAATAGGAACATAATAGGATAAGTAAATAGAATAATGGGAGGGTTAAATAATAGGGATAATAGAAGAAGAGCATAATCGAAGAGATAAATAAAATAATTAAGTAATAAGTATATTAGAATTGTTAAAGAATAGAGAAAACATAATGGTTAAGAATATGGATAATAGAATAGTTAAAAAATAGGGCTAATAAAATAGTTAGAAAATGAGAGCATAACAGAATAGATAAATATAATAATAGAATATCAATCTCTTATAACAAATTGAGATTTGGTTGAGGTAAGTTTTGTAGCTACTTTTTTTTAGAATTAAATGAAGGGAGTTAATAGAATTGTTAAAGAATAGGGATATTAAAATTTATAAAAAAAATAAGGATAATGGAATAGTTTGAAAATTGGACCATAATAGAAAAGATGAAGTATAGAAGCATAATTGAATAAATAAATAGAATAATTAAAGAATGGGATAGTAGAATATTTAATGAATAGGGCTAATAGAATAGTTAAAGAATAGGGATAATAGAATAGTTAAAGAAAGGGGAAGTATAATAGAATAGATAAATAGAATAATTTTTAAAAAATTCAAGACAATGTTTAAAAAATAATTTTAATAATTCATTTTGTTTTGATTGAATTGTAGTTAAGTATTTGAAATTTGTTTCGATAATAGTATAGTTTATAAAAAAAACAGTTATACTGAAAAGACTAATCAACTATGTAAAATAATAATAAGGAAATGAATATAATAAAGTTAACGTAATAAAAAATATTAATATAAATGGTAGCATAATGCTTTAAAATTTTGTTATTTCTCTGGATATAGGTATGAACTCTGCCATAAAAAGTAAATTTTTTCTTCAAATAAATGGGTATTGTAATCAAAATGCTTGCTTTTAATAACCGTTTTTTTTTCATTTCTTTCTTTCATAAAATTTATAAAGGTAAAAATATGATTAAAAGCAAAGATTTGGAGTCATGAAAATTTTGATTCTGCTTCTATTAAGCATTTTATTAAGAAAACTTCGAAAGGTATTGCACTTTTTTAACATTATTTTTCAGTTTTATACAATAGATCTAACGTGATGAAATTCGGTTTGAAAATAAAATGAAATAACCATTTATAGATTGACTTGAATATTTGTGCATGAATGTTGTTTATAATGTTGGTTTATTACTTAGTACCTTGTGTGAAATTCATAAAGATTGTGATGAGCCAGAAAGCATGATTTTTTCCGAGTGACAAATGTTGGACTCATTAAAATTTTTATGAATATTTAATATCAAATTAGTAAATGAGAGAAATATGGGCAAATTTCAGTGAAACATCCCTATCATGAAAGATTTCAAATAAATTCTAAAATCTAGTTAAATTTCGAAAGAGAATGAAATATGAATCAATTTTTGTAAATTATGGCAAAAATTTAATCAATTGTATAAAAGTTGATTACATTTCTTAATTATTAAAATTAAAATGCAATTTTGTAAATAAAAATTAATAATTTATTAATACAATCGCAATGTTGCTATTTTCATACTTTTATTTATCTGATTTTGCTTTCAATAAGAATATAACACAAAATCAATGTTTTACTAAATTGTATCATAGTAAATCCAATAAAAAAATATATACGCCATTTTAGCAAATTCTTCTTTGTGCAAATATAAATAATTAATCGAGTCTTAAGTAAACGTAAATATCTTTTAGATTAAATTATGGTATAATGCAATAATCATAGAGCCGAAACTCAAAGTATTGAAGTCTTAATAAGTTTTGGGGGTTTAATATTATTTTTTTTAAAGAAAAACATATTCAAAAAAGTTTTGATTATGTATTTATATTTTTTCTATTATAATGCTATTACATTATTTTAAGATTGTGAATTTTTATATCACTTTAAAGTTTATATGGTTTTATAATGGTTCTAAAAATTTCCTATATTTGTGTCTTTATTGTAGTGGCAACATTTATTTATATATAACGGTCACGTGTTGACCTACTTCATACCTTACTAGCACTGCAATTTGCGAAAGCCAAGTCAATATAATCTTTCTAAGCCCTATCCATTCGGCATTTACTGCGTATCTCTTGAAAATGCAGCTCTATGCAGAGAGAAAAGAACAAAAATTTCATCGTCATGATTTGAAAGTCTAAGCTTGAAGAATTTTGAAAGATGCTGCATGATTTTCCTCAAAGTCGTGACCTGCTACCTAGAATCGCTTCAACTCAGACTTTTCGATGGATATTTTTACTCCGATGAGCATTGTTTACTGGAAAGAGGTGATACTAGAAAGAGCGTACGGAAAGTATATCGCGTTTTATGGTGTATAGTTTTGAATAAGTTTGAAAATAATGTCTACGAAATAAAGGAGTCAGTTTTATTTTCCTTTACAAAACGAGATTGTTGATTTGTTATATTGGATTTCAAATCACTGTTTTGTAACTGAATTACTTCAATCTGTTTAGTTAGTTTGCATTGTTCAATTACGTATCATGTGCATATATTTCGCAACAAAATAATTTTATCATTAAACAAAAATTATCTTGAAGAAAAAGAAATTCCTTCGTATTTAATCAATGTTACAAAAAAATTGAAGAAAAAAAAACATTTTCTTGCCTTCTCTTGATAACTTGGATTTTTTCCTCTAATAATAAATAATTTTGCTGAAAATCAAATTCAAGAGAAACGAAATTTTTTAAAATTAAAAAATCTGTTCAAGCATTTCAACTGAAATTCCTTGCATAAACTATAAAGTGTTGAAAGTCTCCCAAATATATCATCGGGCACATGTATACAAATACACTTTCTTAAACTTTTTCCGAAACAATTTACTAATACAACTTACAATACAAATTCCTAAGTGCACAAACGCTCACCTAGGAAAAGTCACTAATAAATTTTTTCAATTCTTTTCTTAAGGGCTCTAGATGATTTTGATTTAATCAAGAAAGTATCAAAGTGCGAATTTTTTCGGCTTCCTATTAATTATCTAAAATTTAACTTAAAATTTTGGATTTTTTCAGAGTTTAAACTTAAGCACTGGTATAAATTGAATGCAAATACTTTTTTTGAAGCAATACTAAGAATTCTTAGATTTTAAATTTCTTTCAATGTTAAATTTGATACTAACACGTTTTGCGTACACGATTAAAACCTTGAAAATTATATTAATGACTTGAAACATCTTTTAATAGGCAGTTAAGTTCTTCTTAATACCATACTTGCTCAAAAGAATTTAAATTTAAAATCAAAAATATTTCTTAAATTTAAGAAAAAACTTATTTTTTGTGTTTTCCGATTAAAAAATTTATTTTGATAACAATATAAAAACATTTAACAATATTCAAGCGCCTGTATGAATTTAAGCAGCATGCTACTTTAAAAAAATAATAAATTTCAAATTATTAGGTTCATTAAACGTCGTGAAATCTTGCACGTAATGCGAAAAAATTTGATTTATTATTAACAAAATAATTGAGTTCGCAGACGAGTCCAATTTAGAAAAAGGGCCTTTTTTTTAGTTCACAGTTTTTCAATATTTTTGCTGCAACTTAGAAAGTTTTTTGATTATTCTCTTGTGAAATTGGTGTCAAATTGCTCAGAATTAAACAGTTTGTTCACGATTTTTTAGGTTGATACATTAAGAAAATAGAATTCTTCACAATAATGCGATGGATTGAATTTATACTTATTAAGAAATGGAGAGATCTGACAGACACCGCCTCCCACCTGATAGATATTTCACACACATAACTAATCTCTCCTTAACGTACAGACATACATGTTATTCTCACGTGCAGAGGGAGCTGCCATTAAAGAACATTTAACCATTTAGCATAATTCATTGCATTTTTTTTCTCTAAAAAATGTAACATTTTGATAAGAAAACTTTCCAGTAATTTTGGACAAACCACTATAAAATCTTTTAATCTTTTTATATTTTCTTGTGATTAGTGACTATCTAAATTTTTAATTTGAATTCCTTTTTAAAAAATGCAAAAAGATGTGTATAAAGGCTGTGTTTCTTTACTCTACTGTTGATGATGTATGATTTTCAATCAATAGATTCTTTTAGTCAGTTCATATTTTTCTTCCCTCTATTGGATTATAAGATATCTTTAAGATATACACGTGCAGTGTGTCCTAATGAAATAATGTTATCTAGAATTCGGATCAAAACTGGGGTGCAAAGAACAAAGAAAACCAATGACAAACAAACCCCTATATTATATATATATATAT
>NC_092208.1:55044296-55066318 GCF_043381705.1 Parasteatoda tepidariorum
ATAAATCCCCACCGTGTGGTATCAATATATATATAGATACATACATATATACAATAAGTTTCATTTATTGCGCTTAAGCTGCAAGTAAACAGAACTCATTAGATAAGTTCAAAATGAAGAATAAAACAATAGACAAATGAAAAAGAAAGAGGGGGGAATAATAAGTAAAAAATAACAAACAGTTCAAAAAAAAAAAAAGGAAGAAGTTTTATTTAAAAAACCGGAAAAAAGATGTAATCTTATCATCAGCCCACACGATTATATCCGCAAAACAGAGTGCTTTCTGATATTGTATCAATAAAGCCAAAGCAAAATATATTAATACAATAGTGTGAGGAGCACTCAAAAAAATTTTTATGAGAATTACAACAAATAAAATAGAACACAAAAAGTAAAAATAAGTAAAAATAACATGTAAAAACAGAAAATAAAATAAAAGAAAAAGAAAAAACAGTGTAAAAATGGACTATAAAGCGAGTAGCGAAATCAGATCAACTTACATGGACGGGAAGTTTTTCAAGAATGATTTAAAAATGTTTTCGCAGACATGTTTGCAAAAATATATCAATACAATTTAAATAAAAGTAAATTATTAATTTTCTAATATTATTAATTGTCAACTTCTTTAAATTATCCAGTATAATATTACCTTGCACACATCCATTTTCGGGCCCATCCTTGGTAACTAACAAATCAAACTCACTTAAGCACTGCAGTAAGAACGCACTATAAAACAAAATTCCTCTATATAAACTTTTACCTCAATTTGCGCTTCTGTTTTCTTATTTTGTAATCTGGCAATTTTCTCAGGTATAATAGTGTGAGCTGATGAAAAGACTATATCTTTTATTTTCCGTATTTTTATTATTTTTATTCTCTGGTGTAAAGATTTTCTCGTCTGACTTAATATCGCATCTAGTATTTCATACCTTAGGAAAATTATGAATCATCACAATATTTATGTTTCTACTAGCATACAATTTCAGAGGACTTATTTCTCTCGGGACAATTTTTTTTCTTTTGCACAGACTTTTCATGAAGAGATAATTTTTCTCTTAATTATGGACATGATTGTTGTTTTGTTTTCATAGTTATATTTATTTCTGTTAAGTTCATACATGAGACATTCCAGCTGACTTTTTTTATAATTTAGTCAATAAGAAACTTTAATTTCTTAATAATCTTCACTTTTTTAAGTTGAACTAATACTTTTTTTCGATTAAACATTCCAGATATATTTTGCTTTTATGTTTGAAAATTAATAACTGGAGATACTATAATTTTAATTGAAAAAGAGTCATTTTCCTAAGAAGTAAAGGAATTTATTGCATTTTTTTTTCAATTAATACTTTTATCAAACAACCTCTTTTATCAACAAACTCCTGTTTTTGTTGTACCTGTTACAGTTTTAAAGATTTTTTTACTCTCTGTTTTGAACATTGATTTGAATACTTTCCACTATCAGATTAAAGTATTTAAATTCTGTAGAACATTGTTTATTTATAGCTTATCAAACAAATGACATTCAGTTTCAGATTTTGGATGTAATATTGTTATTTAGCTATAAAACAAATAAGTTATTCTCCTAACGAATATTATATTTTATCTCTAGTAATAACGATCAATACCATAATTATTTTAATTGTATAGAATACAAGCTACTGTACACAAATGATTAGAATTATCTGCTATCTTTGCTATTTAAATTGTAATGTAAGAAAGTCAAAATTGCTTCAAGCTGTTGTAAGTGTATCATTAAATTAACACAAAAATATTTTGGACATATAATATTCAATCAGTTATAGGCTAGAATAGACAATTCAAATTGACATTTCCATGTAACAGTTAATTTTTTTTCCATTTATAATGAGATCGATGACGTAAAAATAATTCAAAGTTTCAAGATTCAATAGTTAATAAGTAATAATGAAAATCTGAAATTTTGTTAAATTTAATTTACTTAAATTGACTAATTGACTTACATTTAATTGACTAATTGACTTACATTTAATTGACTAATTTTTGTACATTGATTTGAATGCTTTATACTATCAGATCAAAGCATTTAAATTCTGTAGAACATCATTTATTTGTAGCTTATCGAACAAATGATATTTAGTTTCAGGTTTTGGATGTAATATTCTTATTTAGTAATATAACAAGTTATTCTCCAATGAATATTATATTTTATCTCTAGTAATAACGATCAATACAATAATTATTTTTATTGTGCAGAATACAGGCTATTGTACAGAAATTATTAGAATTATATCTTACTGTTATCTTTACTATTTAAATTATAATGCAGGAAAATCGAATTTGCTTAAAGTTACTGTAAGTGTATTATTAAATGAACAAACAAATATTTCGTGCATTGAATTTTTAATTATTCATTGATTATTCAAATTGATATTTCCATCGAACATTTAATATTTTTTGCCATTTATAATAAGATCAGTGACATAAAAATAATCCAAAGTTTCAAGATTCAATAGTTTTTAAGTAATAGTAAAAATCCAATTTTTTTTAAAAATTTAATTGACTCCGTTTTAGTTTTTAAATTATTTTGAAGACTAAGGATGCATTTACCAGAAACTGATTTTTGTCACGAGAATCAATAAAAGTTTTTAGGCAATTTTAATAAGATTTATTATAACGGAAAAGAGTTTCACTTGATAATGTAAGAAACCAATTTCCTTATTCTGCGTTTACAGGTATATAAACAGTAAAAATAAATCCTATCAGCATTTCCTAAGAAGTATGAGATCTCAAGATAAAACCTAATGAATAATCTTTTTCAAAGAAAAATAACCAATTGCACAATACGCAGAAAAGAAAGTAGCCCTTATAATATTTGATTCAATGATAGGATCTTCACGTTCTAGGACACAATCTTAATGCTTTGAGGGAGTGTTCTCAAGTATATAAATTAATTAGTGCAAATTTTTTAGTTACGAAATTAGAACAATAACGTATTTTTGCTGAATGAACCTATCTTTTTTCGACCCATTCAGATTTCTGATCCCCAAAATGTAGGGGTTTGCTGCAATCTGGGAATTGAAAGTTTTCCCATACAATTATAAAATTCGTTTATTCGAAGATAATTCCATGCAAAAAATATCTTTCAGTAAAAATTTATTATTTTTTACTATTTTATTTAATAACAATCGAAAAAAATTTAATTTGTAAGATATAAAATTTTATTCACCATTTTAAAAACTGCAATTTTGCATGGAAAAATACAAAATTAGAGCGAAATCAGTCAAATAGACACTGAGAAAACGAATTTTAAAAATGCTGTATATTTAAAATTTGATTTCTCAGGACTATTTAGCCGAATTTCCTCTAACTTAGTATTTTGGCATGTAATCTTTAAAAATATGTAAAAAATTTTATACCTTACTAGTCAAATTTTTTAACTATTATTGAATAAAAGTATTACAAATTAAAAAACGTGGCAATAGTTATATTTTGCAAGAAGTTATCTTTGGATAAACGTATTTCATAATTGAGTGAAAATCTTTTTAATCCCTTTAAAAAGTTCTCGAAATATGGTAAAGTATGCAACAACAAAAGAAATTTAATTAAGAGGTCCACACTATGGACAGCTCTCCTGACCAAACTATTGGGATCATATTTCACAGGTTGCGGCTACCCCCTACATTTTGAGGGTCAGAAATCCGAATACGTAGAAGAAAAGGTACTTTTATTCAGAGAAAGTACGTTTTTTTGTCTGATTTCCTAACATAAATTATCGTTTGCACTAATTAATTAACATATTTGAGATCCCCAGCTCGAAACTATTAAAATTGCGTTCTAGAACGTTAATATCCGATCATTAAATGAAAAGTTATTTAGGATATTTTTCTTTTATTATTATGTATTTATTTATTAATTTTGTTTTATTTTATTTTCTCTTTTGTTTGCACGCTATACGTTCTCAAATAGTAACTTGCCAGGGAAAAGAAAACAAGTAAGCACGAGTTGCTTAGAACACTGATTAAATTTATATCGTAATCCAAGTAGCAGATAATTTTAAAACTTCGGAAAGTTCTCAAAAATTAAATTTGAACCAAAAATAAAAACGGAAAATATATGTTTTGAAAACTTAAATAGATTCTTTTACCCCGATAATAATAGATTAATAGATTTATTTTTACATAAAATTCGAAAAATCATCTAGTGCTAAGGAGACTTCATCATTTGCATTTCATTTTATTATGTTTTTATTGAATATGTGCAAAGAAGTGGTCAACCACCCCCTTCTCGCCATCGCTCACCAACATCTTGAACAGCTCATGCAATCTATTTTGGATAGCATAGTGACCCAAGCGCGATTAGTTGGGTCACCAGACCCTCTAACATTATAGCCTATTATTGTTGTTTCAGCGATATGCTCGTACATGGAACAAAATTGCCTGGCATTTCGACATGACTCAAGTTTGTTATTTGAATTTTTAAAAAAAGACTACCACACTCACGTTCGAAAAAAAAATCTATTCGTTATTAACATTAAAAAAATTACAAAAACTGGATTATTTCAACACCTCTTGTCCTCTTACAAAGTAAAAATATTTAGTGTATCTTTGCACCAAAAATGGTAGCAACTACTTTACACTAAAGTTTAGTGACAACTCTTGGTCATTGGTGAATTTGCTTTTACACTATATAGTATAAAAGAAGCCGCCACCGTTTTTCGTATTCATGAACACTAATATCTATAATTACAGTTCGATAAGTTACATATAAGAGTCAGTAAAGTTACGATACAACATAAAGTAAGAATCATTAATTTAGGATGCATATATGCATTAATTCTTAAATTTAGTTTTAATCAAATACTCGCGTAGCAAAGAAAAAAATATTAAAACGAATCCGAATTTAGGCTTAGTAAAACTGAAGCATATAGAAATTATTTATAATAAAATCATAAAACACATTTTAAAGATTTTTAAAAATTGAAATATAATTATCCTTATTACGCAACTAAAAACGTGCAGACATATATTTTAATGGAGAAGTTTTGGCTCAAAGGACATTGTAAAGTGGCGTAGAAGACAACAACAAACTCAGTGCAACTCGTCTGGGTTGTAAACAGTTTACTGACAATATGTAATGCTTGCCAACATTGGAGTTTTTGGTACAGAAAAGTATGATGTGAATGCGAATAAAACTGGTGTATGCTTTTTCAGCCTAAAATTTTTACATTTATTATCAAAGCCTTTAAATTGTGTGTGAAGTTCGGTTTTATGTTAATGGGAAACAAAGTATTCCATTGCATAATTTTTTGAATTTTTCAACATCAGAAATTTGCTTAATATTACACCAGTTCTTACAGTGTACTTAAAAAAATTTCAATCGGTTACTAATTAGTTAGAATTTCGAAAATTCATATAGTAGTTTTGAAAGAGTCTATAAAATTAATTATTGAATAAAAAAAATTAAAAAAAAAATTACTAAGATTAAGTTTGAAGTATCTTTGTCTAAGGCAACTTAAGCCATTGGGGCAACTTGGATTACTTTTGATTGGTAAATTTCGGATGCTGTCTTTATCAAAAATATTTCGAATTTTATTGCTTATTTTTCTGAGTTCCTTGTTTTTATGAAATTTTGGATCACATCTTTGAATACTTAGTGCGCTTTAAAGATAACTTCAAAAACTTCTGCTAATATATTAACAGTTAATTCTGCTAATATATAAAATTCTGCTAATATAATAATAATAATATATAATTCTGCTCTTAAAATTTTACATTTCATAACTAATCACCAAACTCTAAATTTTGAAGTTACATTTATTGCAAACATAATCTCAAATGGTCATATTATGTTTAATTTATTCCATTGATTCTTCATTTGATTTTTTTCCTATATTTTATTTCCATTATTATCTTCTGTGCATGACACCAAAGCAAACAAACTTTTTCTAAAAAACTAAATTTTGTTACCCTCAGGAGCAAATTAGAAGTGTGGTTTCCAGGGGTTACTTGAGTAAGGGATCCTTTAAAAACTTTATTGCAATGCTTTAAAAAAATTATCGATTTCGTTATTCCCTGTCTCAGTTTACATGATTTGTTAAAGGAAGATTACTTTGTTTATGAAGCTAAAAACATTACGGTTGGTTTTTTTTAAAAATTTATCTTACTTTACTGAATAAATTTCCTATTCTAGAAAACACCGAATTTATTAACAATTTGAAGAACTACTTTTAATACATATTATTAATATCGATAAAATACATAACTGAAAACAAGTTGTTTATCTATATATATATATTTATATATTATGAAATGTACATTATTTTATAAAATGGCTCTTTGGTAATGGAATATGGTACACATAAATGGTATATTTATTTTAGCGTCTAACTAATGAACATGGGCCAAATATTAAATTCTTATGATTGGCTTAAGAAACCTTACATTGCGATTGCGATCCTTGTTTTTAACATGCATGTTTTAAAAATCTTTTCTTTCATATAAACATGGCGTGCTACTATAGACCTTGTTTTAAAACAATTATATAACATTTAAATTATATATACTTTAAAGAACATATATGATAATAAATTGAAAAGTGCCCTAATTAACCACGAATAGCAGTAATTCGATTTTATTAAACGCAAATAATTTAAATTGTATATAAATTAACATAAATTGTATATAAATTAACATAAATTAGATACTGAAATAATACATTAAATAAACGCCTTATTTACTATCTAGAGTAACAGTACTATTCGTACTTATCAATTAAACACAGAGACATTTAAATAAAACTTAGGGCTTGCACCTAAATAATTTGTTTAATCTAAATTTAACTAATTTTCACTTCAACGTAATCATTTCGAAATACATTGTTTAGTCCACAATTTAAAATTTCCTACCCAATTAGTCACCAAACGGAACTAGAATGCAATGTCATGATGAAATTGAAATAAGTTTTAATTGGGCAAAGCTCGTAATCTGAACTTCTATTAAATAGAGGAATAGATATAATTACGGACTCAGCATGTTGAATTTGGTATCAGAGGATGTAAAGAGGGATCACTTAAGGCTTAAATGTTGCATAAATGTTAGAAAATCTTATCTTCAGCAATTTGAGATGAGATTTATATAAACCACTGTATAAGCTCGTAAAAATAATTTATGCCAAAATGATATTTAATGGAGCCATTTTAAAGAAAGAAGAGGAATTAGGACGAAAACTAATTGCAGATATTTGAGTCACTATTTTGATGCAGTACATTTTGTGAAGTATTCTTCAAATTTACCAAGGGTCAACGACCTTCAACAATTACATTTATAAATATAAGATAATCTCAACCTTTTAATTGTTGAAATTATTGAACATCAAGAGTTTCATACAAACAAAAAACATCTCATTTTGCTTTTTAATAACTATCAAATTGATAAATGTAAATTATTCCGTTCAAGAATTGAAAGTCACTAATTTTTTTATAGACAATTTGTATAGATAATTAACTTTTTTCATAACTTTTTTAATTCTTCTAATGAATATGCATATTGACCAAATGAAGTTAGATTAATTTGAAAAGCACTTTTAAAATGGTAGTTTAATACAAAACACCCATCTAAAGTGATCTCTTCAGATGAATAATTTTAAGACCTTTTATTTAAAGAATTAAAAAATAAAATAATGCAAATTGACAGTATATGCTGTATATAATTTGGAATTTCATTTTCATTTTTTACTTTATTAAGAGTAGACCATTTATAACATTTCTTATTGTTTCGTCAAATCTATTTTTATTAATTGTAAGATTCTGGCAAAGCCTTTTCAAATTTTAACTAACATGACTATTTTACAAGAAACTTTTTTTGATATTTAATGACTCTAAGACAAAAAATTAAACTTTTCTGACTCAAAGTTGAAAACTAGAATCATGATTTTTATAATTTTTATCACTCCAAAAAAAACTTTCATTTCATTTTTTAAAAAAATATATCGATATATAGCTTCAAAATTCTGGTGCAATTGTGCGAAGAAATTCTAAATGAAATTCAATAGGGTTTTTGTATTTGCTGGAGCTTAACAATTATCTTACAACTGTTTTTCTGAAGAACTCTTTTAAAATATTTAAGTGAAATACAAAACTTCTCTTTCGTACCTAATGATGAAACTTGAAATCATGATATTTTTATTCCTTTAACTGCAGTGACCGACACGAGCTTTCTTTCATTTTCTTTCTAAAAAAAATTACTTTCAAAGAATTTCTTCGAAATTCTGTTTTAATTTTTGTTTGATGGAGGGTTATAATTTTTGTAACACTTTCTAAACCAAAAATGTCTAAGAGAAAAATTTTAAAATATTCAGTTTTCCATTTATAAAAATTGAAATATTTAAATATTTTTACGAGGTCATTCCTAGTCTTTTTTTATTATTACTTTGAATCACAACTTAAAGTGCAATTTCATATTCATATTACAGTTCATATTTGCAGACATACAAATGCCTAAACAAGGCCGAACTAAATCTGTGACTTGAATGCTACGCATATGGTTATTCTTACAACTTGAGATTGAAACGTGGAGGTAGTGGGTTCGGATTCCACCACAATTCCGGATGCATCTATTTAATATTTATTTATTTGTTGCTGCGCATACTTATGCAAGTTATGCTCCGTACGAATTTCAAACAATAAGCATTTGTCAAATTGAGGAACAAATAGCACAAGACGGAGAAGTACATGACAAATGTATTTCTAGAAATACAATTGGATTCGAACCCGTTACCAGTATGTTACAATGGATGCAGCTCTGTAATGTCCTCCTTTTTTTGCGATATCGTTTCTTTAATTTGACAAGGACTTACAATATAACTTTGTAATGAGTACAGAAACCTGCATGTTTCTGTTTAACAACAAATATAAATAAATATTTGGGTTAATAATGTTTTTCCTTAGTTACTTACTTTACGCGGGACTCCCTGACCGAAAAATCTCGCCATCCAGCCAAACACTAGTAAAATGGAGATAGTGATTTCGAATCCCACAACTAATTTAATTTAATTACATATGCAGGCTTTCGTGTGTTTAATGCAAAGAATGGCTTTTCTGTTGTTAAATTTAAAAATTAAATGGCACAAAAATGAAAAAGACGGCACAAATAGATTGAACCAGCTATATATACGCTTTAAAACGTTTAGTGTAAGGACAATACTCTCGGCAGCAAGGATCCAATTCCTTTTTTTACTTGCAATAAATCCCCACCGTGTGGTATCACTTTTTCGCTAACCACTATGTAGCTATTATGTAGTGGGATTGAATCCCGCTATAACACTGGATGTGCATTCTTTCTATCTTTCTCTAACTTGTGCTATCTGTTTTTCAAATTGAAAAAAATTTCTAAGCCCTTCTTTGTATTTAAAAAAAAACAAAACCTTATATGTATGTGAATAAATAAATTAATTCCCCTATCTCCGTTAAAAATTTAAAAAGCAGACATCATTTCATCAATTAGACCTATTTTCCTTCTGTTATAAGTGAGAAATATATTAAGAAAATAAATAATTAATCGTCAAAAAATGCCTATAAATCATTTAAGTAAACCACCATTTAAAATAAACCGTTAGAAGTGTAAATAGAGCATAGGTCTTTTGCTACTCTATTTGGTAAAAGTAAAAATTCTGTTTGGCTAAAATTACTAAATAAGTGGTTAAATGATTGATAATTCTGAAAAACATTGTAATAATTTTATTGGGATGCTCTTGAACATGGCAAAGAAATTATTTAAGTCTTAGGCTAAAGCTGGATATAAAACAGGGCTCCTTTTGCCTCGAAGCGAGAAGATAATTTATTCAATTAAATTTACTTTTCAGTTTAGAATTATCACTAAATATATGATGATAAAAACTATTTTGAAAACCAGAGTTTCCGGTAAACTGTCACCATAACGAACGAAAAAATTACCAAATAAATGCTTTAAATACTATATATTTCGATTTAATTACCAGTTTTAATGGATTTTTTTTCACCGGGAATGCTTGTACCATACACGTAAGGTAACTTTTTAAGAATTTTTTTTCTCTATGCATATAGCTTGCTTTAAGCAAAAAAAGTTACATAATTAAAAGTTAATTATATTGATGCAAAATTCTGGTATATATTTACTGAAAATTTTTATTATATTTTAATGTTTTTTTTTATATACGACTTGCATTTTTTATATGTAACTAGGAAATCCTTCCAAATTCATAAAACCGGTAAGAAACTTTCTTCCAAATTGTTGAAAGAAATTTCCAAAACATATAGATTTAAATTAAATTAAAAACGTAATTTTTTTACCTATTAGAGGTACGTTTTATTAATAGAAACATAGATACGATTTGATTTTGGGTGTAAAATTTAAATATATAAATTAAATTTTATAAAAAAAACCACGTAAAGAATATACATAGTTCGCCTTCGATAAAAAAAATGCACAATCGAAATAATGATTTTAAAATAGCCTTTATTGATGAAAAAAAGCTTTTATTAAGATGTATTCTAAACAATCAAGATTTCAAAATAAATTATTGATAAAAATTAAATTATATTTTCTAATTAGTTTTTGATAAAATCAAAACAGAATTTGATTTTAGGATAATTTTGAAAGTTTTTAACCTGATAGTAAGATACACATTATAGCAGAAAAAATTCTTACATTAAATGTTTATAACAAAACAAAATTAATAAATTTAGCTAATAAGCAGTCAAATAAGCAAGCAAGCAAATATGCAAGTAAGCAAATAAGCTTAAACTATGATATTTATAATTTTCCTATTAGCTGTACAGGTCTAGACCTGTACAGCTAATAGGAAAATTAGTTTTTTTAGCCATTAGGAAAATTTTTGAGTTTAAAATTATTTTTTTAACATGAAAGGGGGTAGACAAAGAAACGCAAACTTTGATTTCATTAATTTCAAAAAAGAGAAAGAAAAAAAAAAAACAATTTTCTATTGCTGAAACGCATTGGAAAAATTTTACAGATAAAAATTACTAGCTTATTTTGAAAGACAGTGAAAGAAACTCTTAAAAAGTACTATTTATATACACACAAAACTTACACTAATAAAGCAATCAAAATATCTCGAAAACATGAAACAGCGATTCTATAAATATTGGTCTTATTCAAAAATACGAAGAAAAAAAACTTTAGGTATTTTTTGTTAAATATTCAAATAATACTTGCACAATATATGTAGATGCTAAAAAAATAATTATCAGCTTTGAAAAAATAACACATTTTGAAATTGCTATTAGGGAAGGGAAAAAACTTAAACTTTTAACTTCGTCTTTTAAATATAGTTAATACAAGAAGCATGCAAGTGCAATATTTTTAAAAGCTACATTATGATCTTTCAAAATGCGCTCAAATATTCTATGGAAACTGTTTAAAAAAATGTTCTCACAAAATTTGTGTTCACATTATTTTTTACATAGTATATCCGAAATGTATGGAAACGAACAAATATTTTCGGAAATGCGTATCTGATTAAACATCTACAAGTACACATGTAAAAAGGAAGTCTAATATCTCGACACATATGCATCGGATTAAAATCTGAAAATATACATGAAAAATGAAAATGGTCAAATATATTAAAAAATACGCATAGATTTAAAAATCTAAAAATACACATGAGAAGCAGAAACAGTAAAATATCTTGAGAAATACGCATCTGATTAAAAATCTAAAAATACACACAAAAAATAATTTCAAGAAGCGACAACAGACTCAATTCCTCACTTGTTCTCTAAAAGGGACTTCAAAAAATTAAAATAAGAGCCTCATTCTTTTTTCTTTTTTTCAGATTTGAATTTTCAATAAAGTACTTCAATTTTGTTTTTAAGATTTTACATTTTGTTTCATTGATCACGCTGCAATCGTAAACTGGAAATAGGATACAAATTGTTTAAAATGAAAATTTATCAAGAAATATATATCAGCTCGAAAAAATTAAATTAAAAATGTTTATTTTGAAAAAAAATAAACTATCTAATGGTACTAAGTTTCATTTCATTTAAAGTTACGAAGACATTACAAGTAAATAAAAGAAACATGTCTTTTGCCTGAATATCAATTTTCTTTTAAAACTGAAACAAGTTAAAATAAATTTATTTTTAGATGTAATTTAAGATACAGTGGTGCATAAGTTATTATCTTATTACTGCCAAAGTAATATTTGAAAACTAGTTTGTTAAGAATGTTAGTATTTTGCTTTATTTTATTAAATTATTATACTTCAGTTTAATTATTAAAAAGTAAAATTTTTTTTAGTGTGTTCCTTTATCATGATCTTAAAATTATTCATAAAAATATTATTTAGTAATAAAACGATGGGATTTTTAAAGTTTAAAATTAAAGAGTGAATATTAAAATTTTAAGTTCGGAAAATTTATGGTTCAGTATAAGATAACGTTTGAAGATTGCAATCGAATTGACTCAAAATCCCATTACAAGAACTATGTAAGCTTTTTCAAATACAAAATATAAAAAAAATAGTAATAATTTATTCACATCAAAATTATTTCTTGCAAAAATTCAGACTTGGTAGGAAAAAAATTAAAACAAAAAAAATGTCATAAATGTTAAAACATTTCTTTGTTGAAGAAAAAAAAGCGTTAGAATTTGTTTTTCTTAAAAATTGGAATATATTACACTTTCCTTAACATAGGAAACATTCTCAAGAAAATCATTCAAAAAGTAAATAAATGATTTGTAACCATTTCTTACAAACTCATTGCCAATTTTTTTTTAATTTTCTTATCACCAAAACATGTTGAAAATAATTGAAGAGATTAATCTGGTTGTAAAATTAATAACTCATCTGCTTACTCTGTCACCAAACACGAAGGAATAAATAAAAAAATATTACCATGTATAATCTCTTGATAAATATCTTTCTTCATGAGAAAAAAAAAGACGAAATTAATCCAATGCCATTCATAATATCATTTGAACTATCTAGAAAATTTCTCTACTGTCAAAGCGTCAAATAAATATCATATCTTTTCAATTTAAAATGTCAAATTTTTCTCTTACTCTATTCCTTCAATGAAACAATAACACTGAGATATAAGTAACTGGTTTTTAAGAAATGTTTTAAAGATTGAATATTTTATTCCAATTAAATGCGTATTTTTAAGGCAAAAAAAAAATTTTTTTCCGCTTATTTTTAACAATCATTTATTTATTAGATTGAATTATTCATCCAATTTTAAAAGACAGTTTATTCGTAAGTATAGGACACGAAAAAAATTGTAATGCATAGATAGGTGCATACACTCCGTGAGTTTCCAATACATACAACAAATGTTCATAGCATGCATCTTTGGTCAACCGATACAACTTTCAAAGGTAAGTCACCTCTGTCACTATCCGCCACAGTGATGTAAGTCACCTGTTGTGATGCTGCTATTGGGGATGCATAATCTTTATCTTTTACAAGTTGGTATTAGGTGTACATAAACTTTGACCTTCACAAGTTAATGTGCCATCAATAACAGTTACAACGCAGCAATGCATCACTGATAATGTGATGGACATCGATATAAACATGCTATTAAACACATGGACTCGAGGAGAAGTTTCTTACCAACCATTGGGATGTGCGAGGAGTGACCAAAGGAATAAATATTGAACACTTGTAGTTTGCATTCTTCAAATGTATCACCAAACTTTGCACGTCATATACTTATAAATTAATAGTTCTTTAAAAGTTGATTTTGGTACATAAATAAAAAGTTTCCAATTAGAGAATATCCTTTACGTATAAGGAAAAATATTAGCAATCGGAGAAAAAATAACCATGAATTGCTTTATTCTGTGCAACCTTCATTCTTTAAAAACTTTGATTTTTTTTCTCATTATATGGTCATTAACAGTTACTCTTTGTTAGGCCTAACAAATTCAAAGAAATTTATGCTTATTTTACTTTAGACCAGTGCCAGCATTGTTTTTTTGGTATGTACTACAGATACTTCTAAACTCCTGCTAGCGCACGTATGTTTTCCTACAGATTGTGGCCCTTGCAACATGTAAAATAAAATTTTTATGTTCTTAGTAAATTCAAAAATTTTTAATAATCGAATTCCAATAAAATATTTTTTTGTATAGCATAAATTGTACCTTTGATTTATTTCAGATAGCTTGGTCTACTTGAAATTTTCATTAAAAATATGTCTTATTTGCATAAATATTAATTTTCAATCAAGTTTAGAATTTAAAAACTCAAAATGGGTATTATCCAAGATATATCATCACATTATCCATGGCACACATCGTGTTATACTAATTTTCCCTGCTCCAAAAACCTTTTTTTCCTCTTCCTTTAATTCATGAGAATATTCTTTCAAATAAAAAAATATTGAAGGGAAAAAGTATAATGCATTTCTCCCCAAATTCCTAAGTTATTTAAACTATTGCATTCTGAATAAAAAAAGAATTATGGTCAAAAGTACAACACTATCCCACCAGAGTTCCATGCAACTCGGAAAACTAACAATATTTAATACGCTCGGCATAATATTTCAATTAAAATATACTAAAAACAAGCAGTTTCTTTTTTAAAACAATTATTTTTCCTAATGAGCTGAAATGAAAAAAAAGAAGATAAAGAACGGGGGAATGAAGAATGAAAGAAATTATTTTATTAGCATTCTGGAACTAAGACAGTACTTAACCATCATTCAGATTTGATATAGTTTTGAATTATTATTCAAATTGTATTTGTTAATAAGGGTGGGTATAACGCATATAATTTTATAACGTGAAGATTGTTTATACAACCATTCGAAAATCGATATAACATATTAATCACCCGATAACTTTTAAAAAAAACATGATAAAAGTTTTAATTTTGTAACTCATAAATTGTGATGGAGTTGCCTTCATAGTGTCTAATTATTAAGAAGATCTGCTCAAATAGTCATTAATAAATTGTTACGGAAAATTTTTAACTGCTAAATTACAAAACGTTTGTTACTTTTTATTACAAAAGTCGGTGTTCGAACAATTGCCATATAAATACTAATTTCGAAAATTATTTATCAAATATTTGTGTATTAATAATTTTTTTAAATTTTGTTACATAATTGTGGTATAATATTTATTTCTATAGTCTAAGACTGAATTCTAGGGATAAGTGATCAATTTCGAAAATTTGGTGATTCTGATTAGTTTTAGTTTCAGTTGCAGTGTGAATTAATTCATTAATTTTTTCAGCAAAATCTTCTAAAAATGAATCAGAGAGCTTTCTAAAAATCTTTTTTCTCCAAATAATAAATGATTTTCTTATTTATTCATTATGGGGCCTCAGGGCACTGTCAGTTTTGGTTTTCCCACTGACAACAGAAAGGCTCCTGTGTGTTTGTAGACAGTGTGTCCCCTGAAGAAAGCTGTCTTACAAACACACATATATTCTATTTTATTTTACTGCTTTTTCCTGTTTAATGTTTGTTTGAATGTCTAAATTAAAAATAAGAAGTTTTCTCTAACATTAAGAAGCCTCCTCAAACCTTTAAACCTCCAAACAAATGTTTATTTAAAATAAATTGAGACTCAACTTGTGATTAATGGACCATAACTGCCATAATCTTAACATTTCTATTTCTTTCAGTATCTCAAAATAGTATAAATGCATTTTGATTAAAAATGCTACGACACAAAACAAAATTACTAAATTTGTATTTTGATGAATTTTACTTAATATTGTAATGTTTATATAAACATATTTTTATCAAGCACTTTCCGATCCTTAAAATGTTTTAGATGCATTTTTTTTCTTGATATATTTTTGAAAGACTTTTTAAATCATTCCAATATTTATTTATAGTTCAAGTTTCGATATATTTTCCTTTATGATGTAAAAGAATTCAATGCACTTACACAGTTACGTATTAAATTTAATAGAACTTTTGTTTTCACTCAGAACACTTATATAGGTTTTACTCTTCGTAGTGTTGTGAATTATTTTTTAATAATTATTCTATTATTGAATTATGCAAATTTTCTTTCCTCTTCTGGAAAAATGCCGATTCCTAAATTATTTATGTATTAATTTATTTTTATTTTCTTTTTATCGTCTTTTTCTATCAGAGTAATATTGTTAGCTCACATTAACTTCTTCTGAAAATGACAGATTCGTGAAATTAACTATTGGGAATTGTAGTTGTGACAAATTAATTTCGTATTACTGCATTTAACGTTTTTTTTTCATACTTCAATTATTTGTAGCTTTATATATACTTTATAATGAGCTATATTTAATAGTACACTGTTGGAAATTTTTTTATAGGAAATGGTTAAATAAAAATTTATTTAACTGTTATTTTACCGTATACAAACAAATCAGTTAAATAATAAAAAAATATTATGGTAATTAAACTGTTAACCGCGAGAAAAACCGTTTATTAACTTCTTTCACTAAATACGACTTAACAACTAGAATTCTATCACACCACCAACTAAGCCCACCTAATGAACTTAGTTCGTTGCAACTGTGTACACATTATAGCTGAGAGGGCTAATCTATCAGTCTCATAACCGACAGAAATGAGGTCTGAGTTCTTACGTTCACACCACAATACTTCATCCATTCCCTTCAACACACGAAGAGTTTCCAGAGTCCAATTTGTGTCCCGTACTCTCCAATGCCGATTACCTAACGAAAAGCGTATTTATATCCAGTTAAATTTTTTTATGGTTTTGAAACCATGCTAGTTGTAAATGGTTAAAAAACAGTACAGTTTTGTAGTCATGGTTTTATAACCATGCCAGCTGTAAATTGTTTGGTTTCGAAACCGTAAAGGTAAAAAATGTTCTCTACCATAAACTTTACGGTTAATCAGAGGGACAGACTGTTGCCGATTAGTTTACCATAATTTTAGAATAAAAGTTCTAAAGACAATATCAATAATCCTAACCACTTTTAACTTTCAATAATAATTCAAGGCATAATTGACATGAAAATGTCAAAAAGGATATAGGTTATAATTTCAAGAAGCTTTATATATGTTTAAAACTTAAATTTATTTTTTTAAGAGTGAGCGAAACATATAATTTTGTTTTTATCCACCATTGAACTTTAAGTTACAAAAATACTTTTATTTTTTTATTTAGTTTTAAAAAATACAATAATAATATATTACTTCTATCATCTTTACATATATTTATGCTTATCGCTTAGATTACAAAACTGTACAAATTTCATAATTTTTCACCTCTTCATAATTTAATCATAATTTTTGCACCTCTTTACAAAAATTATGAATTTTTTCAATATTTAAATCAACGTTTNCAAGTTACAAAAATACTTTTATTTTTTTTATTTAGTTTTAAAAAATACAATAATAATATATGCTTATCGCTTAGATTACAAAACTGTACAAATTTCATAATTTTTCACCTCTTCATAATTTAATCATAATTTTTGCACCTCTTTACAAAAATTATGAATTTTTTCAATATTTAAATCAACGTTTGAACTATGTATATTAAATCACATAATAATGCATTACACCAACACATTACACTGCATAACATGTTATTTAGTTAATGTTTTCAAACAAATATTTTTATGGTTATAAATTATTCGATTAAAGAATTTTTAAAAATCAAGCCTAAAAAAAGAATATAAAAATTACTATTGTTTATTTATTTATTTTAATAATTATTTTCATTGTAAATCTATTAATTGTTCTACTCAATATTGACGCATTTTCATAAATCACAACGTAATGTAAAGTACAATGAACTTAAAGCTGGTAATTTTCCCGTATAAGAAGAAGAAAAGGATAAATTGTTTTCCTTACTTCATTTAAAGGGGAAATAGTTCATAGCAAGAAAACATCAATGCAGTTTTGTCCAAAAAATCGATGATTAAAGGTCCTTTATTTACTTTTTAATCATTTTCCTTTTATCTAATCATTTTAGGCATGTTTAATAAATTTTTCCAGTTTCGGAACATCAAAAATTTTGCCTCAAGTATTTATTTTAATTTCAAATTTATATTATTGTTTTGACTTCATATTTAAAAAAAATTATCCATTATATATTATCCATATTCAATGTAAAAAAATTTATTCTTTGACTGATTAAGGTGAGTCTAAACATTTTAAAGAAACAAGCTTTCAAAATGATTTTTATCTAAGATTTCTATCATAAAAATGGACTGAGAAATATTTCATGTTTAGATAATATTTTTCATAAATTTAAATTAAAAGAATATAAATGAATTTATTTTGAGTTTAAAAAAATAGCAAAAAATTATTTTAAACGATAAATATAATAAAATAATATTTTTAGATGCAAATACAAAATACATTATAAGATAATAATTTTAATTAATTAATTTCATTTATAATTTTGGATTCTATTTTCTTAAAAGTAAGTCGCGAAAAATTCAAAAGTTTTATTTATTTCGTTCATTATTTTGTGCCGAGTTTAATTTCATTTACTATTTTTATGATCCATCATCTTCTTAATATTTGTTCGGAAGCAGCTGACATACTGAGAGTTTTAACGCAATACTTTATTGTAAATTTCTTTTCATAAGTTGAACACATCAATGGTGAATCCTTGTTTTAAAAAAAAGTAAATTGCATATTGATTTAAATTATTCGTTTGAACTATTTATTAATTATTTTTTTAATTAATAGTAAATTAGCTAATGAAACAATATCAAGTTAATAATTATTTCGACTTTCAATGCTCTTATTAAAATATACCGCTTCGTTTTTTTTTACCATAAGAAATATTTTGGTTTGAGTCATCATGCATCTGTATTGCAGTACTTTTTGCTCTTGACATTTTCCTCTGGACAGTAATATAACCCAGTTTCTATAGATGTCTAAATCGAGTACTTTTCTTTAGTTAGCGAGTTTTGCAAGCAATCGCCATCTTCAGCGCAATAGAAGTTGGCGAGTATAACAAACATGTAAACACAAAATATACTTACTGAATCGTAAAGTAGTGTTCATAAGAAATGGGTATTTTCTAATCAAAGACGGGATGGTGCGTGTATGAGGTTACGTGTTCGATCACTCGGTAGCAGTCAAGCAATCGACACTGGGGCACAAAAAGAAAGGTGTCACTCCGTCCTGGCGCATCCGGCGGCGAGCAGGACTGGCGAGGACAAGATGATGCTTCCAATCGAACTCTTGTCGAATCGAACAGTCAATAACAAACAGGAGAGGGGGGCTAATGGAACAAAAGAATAATTTCAACAAGCCACCTGAGATCTCAGATCTCGACCTGGGAGGTCATGTCTGGTTGCATCTCAGATAGAAGCAGGTGGAATAAGGCATTGTGGAAGATTTTGTAGGACGTGGGCGTTAAGAGAAGCTGGGGAGACGTAACCATGGAGACCAGAGGCAGGCATACTGAATCCACCCTCCTTTCCTAATCGATAGGATTCTGTGAAGAGTGGGCAAACTCGGGATTCGGTTTCTTCGTTTATTAGGCAACCGTCCGGAGGGGTCAGGACAAATAAGTTGCTGCAGCTACACAGATATTACCATCTACATCCTCCGGGTCACTTATAGGTAGAGGGGGATCATCACCTCATTCATTAGGATATTCTCCTTTATCGCTTAGGATTCAGTTTAAAGGGTTCTTTTTTAAAGTAATTTGCATTTCCATTTCAACGCTACCTCATCATAACTTAATCATTTAAAAGTCAAAGAGCTCAGCTCTAACGTCAAATTTGAGGCCTCGCTCCATTGCTTTTTCAGTTAAACATTTTGTCAGTAATATATATATATATATATATATGGTAATTCATAATTCCCTCTTGGGTCTCGAAACGTTATAGTAAAAAAAAGAAGACGAATATGAGAAAAAGAAACATATGAAATTATTCCGAAACTATTCAAGTTTTACTTACCAGCATTACAGGTGTTCTATGTGTGAACCCTTGGTCACACGGCATACATCAATGTGATAGTCCAGTTCCTACCCGGATGGAATTATAAATAACCCTGTATATATACATATATATATATATACATAAATAAATACAAGAAAACACNTTAGAACGACAGCAACGTTTTTAATGCACTTAAATTAGTCATGTTATTTATTTATTTTAGCTACCTATAAACCAAGTAATCAGAATCGAACAATCAACGGCATTAGTTGACGGAGTCAATTTTCAATCCCTTTAAGAAAATAATACAAAAAAAACTTTTGAAATATAATAAATAGATAAAAGACAAACAGATAAACGACATTTTAAGAAAATGCCATTTATCAATTTTTCGATGCCTAAGGAATCAAATCAAAACAAACAACAAATTACTTGATAGATTGAGAAAAATTAGCTTTCGAACTTTAACAATGAGGAAGTCGTTGATGCTTACATTGCCTAGGTAAAATGCGGGGAAACACTTGATTCTACGCTTTAACGGAGAGAATCAATTAATCTGCATGTTAGCAAGGTGATGTCCATTATAACGACTTTCGAGTTTGGTGTTTTAGTAGTATCTCTCTCACACACACAATTGGCCCTGATTATACCCTCAGTTACATTAAAATATACTTTTTGTGCACTTCGAATTTATTCCCTGTTTCAATTTCAGATAAAAAGAAGTCTTTTTTTTTCTCTAATGAAAATCTGCATTAAATTTAGAAGGTAGAGAAAATTTCAAGCTTACAAAGGTATTCATTTCGGGTTTTTTTTTTCTTCTAACTATCGTGGTTTTGACTGTAAGCATGAATAAAGCATCAAAAGTGTTCAATATAAATACACAAATAATAATATAAATACAATATAAAGCATCGTTGAATTACTTGCTCTGTATCAATTCAATATTAATACTCAATCTTTGTTAAAACTAACTTATGAGAGGATCATCAGAATATCACCAGCAGGTGAGGCACGATGCGGATTCCTTAATCATAGACGGATAGGATCGTAGATTAAGTCTTGTTGTCAGTTCAGCTTCGTGTTTTTCCACTTTTCAAAACTTCATACACGTTATAAATCTGGAATGCTTTCTTTGCATTAATTTTCAACTTTATAAATTTCATTCCGGTGGGCCGTAAAGTAACAATTTTACTAAATGTTTAATGTCTATCAATTTTCAATATTTAGCATGTTATATACCTCAATTTAACAACTGTATTTCAACTATTTTTAATTAAGTATACTTATCGTTTTTTAAATCACCCTCCTTCAAATTTTGAAATTAACAAATGTGATAGGTTCCTCACGTCAATAAATCTCAAAAGTGTCGTTTGCCTTCTAGCGATCATAATCAATTTTTTGTCACAAAATAAATTAAAAAAATACTTCACATTCAACTGCCATTTTTAAGAGAAATAAACGGCTTCATTGCAAGCTGTATAGCACCGTTTATACATTCAATACATTTAGAAATTAATTAAATTTTAAAAATAAAAATTTTTACTCCAAATAAAAGTCGTCATTCGATTTCCATTCGTGAAATAAGGAGAAACTCGACTGTAAAATGTATGTAGGGTAAACTAACCAGTGAAGGAACACTTAAGCTTCGCTTGCCTTTTAAAAAATCAGATTAATTTCAAAATTCGTTAATTTTAGTTAAATGACAGTGTCAACATATTTGGTACTAATTGAAAATTATGTAAAAAAAATTGTAGAGAACTTACATAATATTGTTTTAAAGTTTTGGAGGTTTAAAGGACAAGTAGTAAGAAGACCAAGTGAAGGAACAGCTCTTACCAGTGAATGAACACCCAGTAAAGGAACATTTAATTTCGGTTATTTTTTCATGCTCTTTATGAATTTATAAGTCATATAAATATTTAAAAACAAGCCTATTCTTGAAATTATAACGTATAAATACTTGGAAAATGTTAACTTTTTTTTGTAATCATGAATTGAAAATTAAAGTGTCAACATATTAACACATACTGTTCATTCACTGGGAAATCTATGCCCAGTAAAGGAACATGCCTGTTCCCTCACTGGTTAGAAGTTGTTTTTCGTATTTTTAACATACTTTTGATGCGGAACATCACTAAAGGTACAAGAAAATT
>NC_092208.1:55067447-55084043 GCF_043381705.1 Parasteatoda tepidariorum
ATATATAACACAAAAAAACACGAGGAAAAATAAGAAAGACAATAAGTTTTATTTATTGCGCAAAAGCTGCAAGTAAATAGAACTCATAAAATAAGTTCAAAATGTGGAGAAAGCAAGGGAAAAATTACGGAGCAATGAAAAAGGGGGGAAAAAGAATAATAAAAATAAAAATAACAAAAAGCCGATGAAAGAAAAAAAGGACAAAAAAATTTTCAAAAATCCGGAAAATAATAATCTTTTCATCAGCTCACACGATTATATCCGTAAATTTCATTATATTTCTGAAAATTTTAAATTTTTATTTCCATTTAAGGATTTTAACATAATTAAATGCTTTAAATATAATAAATCTCTTGGTAGAAGTATATTTAATTATAATGATATAAGCAAAAATTTAGGGAGGACTAATATATCCGATTATGAATGTCATTGTGAGAAAGAGAAATATTTTGATTTTGTGGATAAACATCATAAACATATTATTACTGGTAATTTAAATATTATAGAAAACTTAGAACTTAGGAATTTAATGATAAAAGGAACAAAATTTAGACCCATTTACCATATATCAATCAATAAAATTCTAAAATACTTTCTTAATGATCTCAATAGTTTTTGTTTAAAGATTTCAAATAGACTCTCCTTACATTTAGGTATGCTAACAGAATGGAAATGGGGTGTTTATTATTACTTTAAAAACTTTGTTTTCAATAATAAGGATAATTTAAATAACAGTAACTATTCAACAAATTTTTCCAAAATTGTTCCATCAATTAAGCAACTTCAAAAAAAAAAATTTTATTACTCCCATAGACAAAGCTACCAATAATTATGCAATCTTCCGTAAAAAAATCTATATTGAACTTTTAAATACGGGATTAAAAATTAGTAAAAATTTTAAACTTAGTAATTTAAATATAATATTGTCATTAAAAAAATTTTAGCTTTATATAAGAGTTTAAAAATTAAAATTAGCAATATACAATTTCCTTACTTAATTATCAGTCGTAAATTTCATAAAATTCCTGTAAAATTTAGAACTATCACGTGTGGATCTAATACTTATCTAACTAAACCTGGCACCATTTTCTCTAACCACTTAAACAAAATTATTAGCAATATTTCTAAAGAAGGTTTCTCTTGTATTATCACTAATAATCAACCGATTTTAGAATTCATTAAACATCTAATATATATAATTCTCATACGTGGCTCCCAAATTGTCTGTATTTCTTTTCCGTCGGTAGCAACGCTTGCTTTGTTTTGTTTACGTTACTATTACACGGTGACAAAAAAAAAAGCCTCATTACAACTCCCCGAATGGCAACGCTAGAAAATCGACCAATGATTGCCGCTAAAAATGTCACATGCAAAATCGAACTGAGGTAGCTCAACATATAGCGCTTTTAAAAACGGAAACTGAAATAACCAGAGAGCAACAGCTGCGGCAATCTCATACTATTAAGCTAGGCGGAAGTGAGTCGTCTTTGTCGATAGATCTCTATTTTAGTATTTTGTCGAAAGCGCTTTTTTTTACGAATTTATTTGACGATTTTTGATTTATATCACGAATTATACTATAAGGTTGCGTAGCAATTTTCGGGGGTTGGCGAGCGTTAGCGAGCAAGGGGCACAGCCCACTAGTAATAAAATTAATTCTATTGCAACTTTTGATTTCCAGGATCTTTTCAATAGCATTCCCCTTTCTAAACTAAAAGATGTCCTTTTGAATTATTACTATGATTTTAAAAATATCCTTTGTTGCGATTTTGATTATTGGGAAATTATGATTAATTTTTGTCTTTTTGGTAATTATCTTTACAATGGAAGGGATATTTATCTTCAGATTGATGGAATACCACAAGGATCTAATTATTCATCTCTCTTAGCCAACTTATTTTTGCATTATTATGAAAAAAATTACGCTCTAAGTATTAAATTTGTTTTTAGATTTATTGATGATTTAATTATCTTAAATTTTCAAGATTATACTATTTTATTAAATAATATTTGCCCCGAGGAATTGCCCCGAGAATCTTGCTTCGTAATCATGATGATAACATTAATTTCAATTGTTTGGATTTGGGTGTTATAAAAGACGAAAATATCTACTTTGTTGATTTATTCGATAAAAGAAATGATTTTAATTTTAATATAAATAAACTAAGTACTTGGAATTCTAATGTTTCTAGGAACATCTATTTAAATACCACCTTTAATGAAATGAATAGAATCAAAAGAATATGTAGTAATATTTATTTATCTAAAAAACAAATAGATAAACTCTTTCAAAATTTCATTAAAAAAAAACAATAGATACCCATCTAAAGTCATAAAATTCTATATAAAATCATTGAGTTAATTGTATATTATTGTAGATATATTTACTAAAAATTTTCTTTGTTAATTTATATAATTTTTCTATGCGCAAATCCATTTCGGGCAATTAAGATGCAAAAGTTATTTACTAAAAGATTTCTTTGCAAATTTTTTCCTGGTGCAAATCCATTTCGGGCAAATCCGTAGCTAAAATTATGTGAAAAACAGGCAATTCATGTTTATATATTATCTTATATATTTTTTTTCTTACATAAATGTTTATGTTCTAAAATTATTTATTGTCAACTTCTTTAAGTAATCCAGTATAATATTACCTTGCACACATCCATTTTCGGGCCCATCCTTGGTAATTAACAAATCAAACGCACTTCAGTAATGCAGCAAGAAAGCACTTTAATACAAAACTCCCCTAGTTACGCTTTTAGCTCAATTTAAGCTTTTGTTTTCATTTTTTGCAATCTGGCAATCTCGTTACGAAAATATTTTAAATCATTCTTGAAAAATTTCCCGTTTATTTACGTTCATTTGAATTCGCTGGTCGCTTTATAGATTTCATTTCATTATTATTCTGTTTTATTTTATTTTATTTTATTTCGGTTTTCCTTGATATATTTTTACTTATTGTGTTCTATTTTATTTGTTGTAATTCTTTTGTGAAATTTTTTGAGTGCTTCTCACGCTATTGTATTGATATATTTTGCTTTGGCTATATTGATGCAATATTAGAAAGCATTCTTTTTGCGGATACAATCGTGTGAGCTGATGGAAAGATTATATATTTTATTTTCCGGATTTTTTAAAATTTTTTGTCTTTTTTTTCGGTTTTTTGTTATTTCTATTTTTATTACTATTTTTCTTTTTTTCCCTTGTTTTCTCTACATTTTTTGAACTTATTATATATATNCAAGACGTTTTTTCAAATAAAAATAAAAATACTTTGAATCGAGATACAAAAAATGTTTATGCATATTTAAAATTCTCATACAGTTATTCAGCATATTTTGAGCAAAAAATAATGAAATATTGAGAATGAAATATGAAAAAGTTGTTTGAAAATGAACTTACAAGCGACCATCTCTTCTTAATGTAGAGGAGAGTTGGCCGCAAAAAACAATAAAGAAGAAGTGAATTGTGGAGGAAAAAAAATTGAAGAAATAATGATGAACAGAATTTCCCCCATTACTTTTGGCAAAGGAATTTAAAGTTTATACATGTTTCATGGAGACACTGCGTGCACCTTACGAATCTTATCCAGTCATCCTTTTTAGTTCGCTATCTTTTCTCAGTCAACGCACTTATTTTTATCACATTCTGTAGAGTCGAATAATTTCAAATCTATTTCCTCTTCTTCATTGATGGAAATGTCTTACCTTTCAGTTTTTTTCCTTCGGGATTAGTTTAGACATTTTAATGGATTTAGACTTACTAATAATTTTTTTCCTTTTCCAAAACGATAGTTTCCACGATTTTTCAATATTTTCTGTTGATGTTAAAAACCGTAGATACAAGTATGACACGTTTTCTAACTGTTTTCGACATACTACTAACAGTATGAAATGTCGCACTATCGCAAAGTATTTTTGAATGTATATGTTCATTCTCAATTTTTGATATGCTCGGTTGTTGTTCAAAATTACCCGATTTGCTGGCGACAATCCTAATCTATTTTGCTATCGAAGTGTCTAGGTTTACGTTTCTGGTGGTCTTCGATACTTTTTGAACACACAAGTCTAAAAACGCGCACTCTGGAATATCGTTTGGAGTAAAATCTGGAATATAGTAAAGGATAAATCCCCTTTGCTTTAAAGCTGGAAATTGCGTCTTCTGGAGTTGCCAATTTTCCCCAGGACCCATTAAGCAGTTCTCTTCTAAACGTAGTCTTCTAATGCGACGCTCTGTGGATGCGCTCAAAAACCTTTTAATAATTTGAAAATACAGAGGTTGAAGGTAATGTGCAGTATGAGAGGGCAGTGGTAAGTATACAATATTGTTTGAATCGGTAAATGTCAACAATTTTACCAAAGTAGTTTGCTGGCGTCAAGTATCAGCGAAGTCTCACGTATTGGCTTACGTGGAACAAGTACAGCCACTGAAAAAATTAGGAGTTGTTAAACTATTCATATACGCAAGCTTTTCAGACCTATAAACAACTGATTGAGATGACATTCCATCGTGAAATTTCCCCTTTTTCCTTTCGTCACACAAGCTGGTGGAAGAAAGAAACCTTCTGCGTTACAAAAAGAGATAGTGATGGTTTCGCCTTTTTCTGTTAATGTTATTGTAGAAATCACTTTCGCAACTTTCTCGGCTGAAACAATGCCAACTGAATTGTTCATTTGTAATCCTGCTTCAGTCATGATAAAAAAATATTCAAAGGTCTATCAAACAATTCATTTTCTTCAAGAGTGCCATGAGTGTTATAGAATATTTTGAAGTATTCAACCACTTCTTCAGGATTCTTTGCTTCAAATCGTGCATCCGATACACTTTCAACTTTCTTGATGGATAGTTCAAAATGACGATTTAGGAATAAATTTAACCAAATATACCCAGCCACTTTACTTGCATCGGTAAAAAAGTGCCTTGAGTTTTTTTTGGGCGAAAATTTAAAGGCGAGAATGCTCATATCATCTAGTGTAAATGGGAATCCTTGTTCCTGCATTCGTTTAATATACTGCTCTAATTTTTTTCTCTTCGTTTTTTCCCCTCAAGCGTTGGACTAGAGCCCATAGTACCTTTATTGGAATTATTGATCTTCAAGCGACGTGGTCTTGTGTAGAATGTGAAATGCTTCAAACGTTCATTTTACCGAATATAACCATGTTTGTACAGAATCCGCCGCATTAGACAAATCATTTTCACTCCAAATCCCTCTGCTTGAATTACGCTTTCTTTTATGTTTATTCGGCATCTTTAAAAGTAAATGAAAAACACATCTGTAAGTCATATTATTATTGTTGAACTTATATATGATATTACATATAATATTGAAGCGACGGAAGCGTTGATAAGGGCAAACAGTAAAAAGGAAAATAATTTCCGATCCTTCAGTCATGAAAAAGAGTACATTTCTTTTAGTTTTCGTTACACATTTTTAATGACCTGAATAGTTCATTTGATTATATATGCTAGGTTTGTATAATCCTTAAAAAATGTAAAAAAGTTGTTCCAATACTGTAATGAAAAAAATAAGAATTTATTTTTATTAGCTCTCGAATTAAAATTAAAATGACGAATTTAAAGATTTCACAACTAGATATATTTATTTCGAAATATTAACTGTGGCGGTGAATACGATGTAGCGTGCATTCTCGTTGAATGTGAATGACCTAGACAATTATACGAATGCATGTAATGAGAATACTCTCTATTATATTCATCTCATTTTATTTTTACTACTTTTTAAACTTTTTAAGAAATCTACAATTGTTCATACGTCCATACGTATGACATAAAAGTGGCCTTCCCTTCTCGACTTAATGTGGGCTATCTCTCCTAAAGTTAAACATAAGATGGAGAACCAAATTTATTACCCCACTCCACCGTTTTATATCTTTTCTTTTTTACTGAAGAACAGGGATTAAACTATGTATATACCTTAAAGATCCATCTAGTTGGAAAAAAATACTACCTACGTATTGAAAAATAACAAGATACTTAATTCTTACTTATTGATATACAAGATTCTTTTTTGACCTCAAATAAATGAAATAAATATTATAGTTTTACTTACTTTTTGCAGTAAAAAAAAAGCTTTGTCCAAATTACTGAACAAATTAAACTACTTCCTGTAAAATTGCTCTTTTACAATATATTAACAAATATTGGAGGTATTTAAATTGGCCATCTCTCCCCATAAGCCACCTGATCTAGACGTACCCAGTACAATTTTCCAAAAATTTGATTTCTCGAGAACTATTCGACCGATTTCATGCAAAAGTTTGTATAAACACGTTTAAAATTACCTTATTTTAAGTGACGTAAAAATTTGTATACTTTAAGATTCAAACTTTTCCAAAGTATTCGTAAATAAGGCAATAAAAAAATTATAAATAAATTTTAGCTTTTTTTTTTTCAAAAATATCTTTGCATAATCGAGTTTTATAATTGCGTGCAAAAATGTTTTGATTCAATTAAAATGTATTCGAGATATGGCGAAATACGCAAAAAATGAAACTAACATTTAAGGGGTGCAAACTTTTGACCGCTCACCTGACCGAACTATTGGAACCATAATTCTCAGATTGAGGCTACCTTCATAAGAGTTTCTGTATTTAATTAATTCTAACAAGTCTTGAGCCTAAACGAAATTTAACTAAATTAATATCACATCATAAATCGAGTGTAAGGTTAGCCATATCTTATAAGTGTTATCCCATATTTGGCTATATTTGTCTAAAATAGCACCGTTTGTTATTTTTCGGGTATACGGCATCATAGCATACTCGGGTAGTCTCCCCAATTCATTTGTTATTTGTTTCGTTGAAAGTTAAATTGAAAGAATATTGAAAACACTACAAGTATAATAATATAGGATGACGTGCTTTTTCGTGAAAAAGCAAATGACCAATTTTATGACTAGCTCTATTAGCTAAAATTATTAAAAATGGCTAAAAAAGAGTCTAAAAACTGAAAATGAAACGACTGTCTCTGGTAAAATAAGAATTGATTTGTATAGTTTGGCTATATGACTTTTAGCTATATGAATTTAACTCTCGAGATGCTTGAAATTTATTACATTTGAAAGGACGGACATTAATTGTCACAAAGTAATAATTAAACGAATACATCCTGACTGAATACATCCTATCTGTTCGATTGAAGAAAGAAACTAAAAAGAGATGAAAAGTGGTTATTATGAATACCTCCTAGCTTCATTAAGAAATCTCGATGAAACTTGGTTTTAGAGTTTTTCAAATAACTGGTTTTCATATTTTTCGTAGCGTTTTCATCAAAGTGATATGACAGATTTATATTCCGTGTTTGTTCCTTCCTTATTTAAATATTAATTTGTAAAATCTAATGTGAATATTTTTTTTTAATTTTCTTTTAGACAAGAATTTTAAATGAATGTAAAGGCACACATTTTTAAATAACTTGCCAAATTTTGATTTCTAGATAGTTTAAATTATTAATTTACTTTTCAAAAGCATTATAATAAAAAATCTCACACGTTATGCGAAGGGAACATTCTATTTAAATGCAATTATTTTCCACCATTTTTAATCCGGTTCTGGATCAGAGGAAATTTATTACCCGAGAAAAACTCGCTAATCAATCAGAGGATCCTGCTCGCATGCCATTCGCATTGGATGTGATTCGCGATCTCAACGAACTATAGGGGGCGTTGTTGTATGAGACTAATACCTGCGATTTCTATATGAATAGTCATTCAGTTACTCTAGNGAATTTTAAATGAATGTAAAGGCACACATTTTTAAATAACTTGCCAAATTTTGATTTCTAGATAGTTTAAATTATTAATTTACTTTTCAAAAACATTGTCTTTTTTAAATATGATAGAAAAGGTATTTTTATTGGATACAAACAATGCTTTTATTTTGTATTGGATAAAAAAAAATTTTAAAAAAAAGCGAATATCAATATTTTAGGAAGGGCGCCAGCAAGAGATTTGCCATAGGCGCTTCTTTCCATAGGTACGCCTCTGAGTCCATACAGTACAAAATACATCGATAACAGAAAAAAAAAATTGAGTTAAATTTACAATAAAAGGAATCTGCACATTATGGTATCAATATTAATGATTTTAGATTATTAGAAACGCACTTAAAAAAATGATGTGAGAAAAAAATGTCAAGTATAAAATTCGTTTTAATTTAAATATTTTGAATTAATTTGTTTGAGCCCCCTGTCGGAGGAGACTTGATCCCTTGTCGGGCAGAGTCTGACGCCACTCTGTACGTTCTGAATTCATATTTATTTATTGGAACGACGAAAGCAATATTGACTTCACTTTAATTTGTAATGAATTGAAGACAGAAGAAATGCATTTTACCTCAATACACACATTGCGATAGCGAAATTGGAAGTTATCAGTTGCAAGTTTGTTGATCATAGAAGTTAAAAATTATTGAGGAATTTTTCTTCAAATGTTCGACGTGTTCTGTTTCTGAAAGATTTTCCAATATTCAGGAGAGTTTTTTCAAGTTCTTCTGCTTTTTTCTTAGGGAAATTTTGCTTCTTATTTGCAGCTAAGAAAATGGCGTCTGATTCTGCTAATGATTTTGATGGAACTAAATGAAAACGTGATAAATTAATGTCTGATATTTACAGGCTCCCGCTAGAGGGCGTACTCGAGCGTTGCGATCGCGAATTGAATGAATACAATTCATCCGTCGATGAAACTCGGGCATACGCGAGAACGTCAAACATGTAGTTTCGAAACGTTTAGCGTTTAGGCCGATTTCCTGCTGAGTCATAGTGAAATCTGTTGCAAGCAAGCATGCCAAGTTTCTAGGCCACCGCAGCCTGACAAAACTGAATAATTTGAGAAATTTTCAAATAACTGTAACTTTAACTTTCTATCAAAGCGCCGTAAACAAATCCCTTGTTTTTGTAAACAAAAAGCTCACTCGTCGGATTTCATTCAATCATAATATATTATTTTATTTGTAGTGTATTTTTTTATGTAATTTAGATTTCGTAATTTTTGTTGCATTGAATATGTTTTTAAAATAATGAGCAAAATAAAAGAACTGCCTAAATCTTCATCTCATCTTTTGCAATGTACACAAATTATTACCTCTGTTCAAACTGTTGTAAAAGAACTCATCGAGAATGCTATTGACAGCTCTTCCAAAAATATTGAAGTTAAATTAGTAAGATTTCATTTAAGTATAATTAATGATTGTATTTCTTGATACAGCCCAATTTTACTGATAATAAAGTTAGAAATATCTTATGTCACTTAAATTTTGAATTCTATAGAACTTTCTGTCATTAATTTTAATTAATCTGGTTCTATTATGAGAAATTCTTAGATAGCAACATCATGAGTACTCATTAAAAGGGGATAATTTGGCATTGGTATTTGATCAGGCTAACTATTAATCGCCATGTCTTTAAATTGTTTTAAAACTTCCAGAAATTTTAAAAAATATCTGTAGAGGTTTGTCAAAAGGAATACAAAGTTATATCCTATGAGTTGATCTCCTTCTCGAATTATTATTATTTTTTTAATTTCTTGTGTGCTACTGCTTTTAAGTTGCCAGAACTTGGCATATATTTTGACACAGGTACTGTTACTGAAATCTCCCCTATAAAAATTTCAGAATTCTCTGTTTTACAATCGATGATTATCTAATATAAAAGAAAGAGCAAGCATTGTTTTAATCTTGTACTTGTTGATCTAAATTTTATAGTATTAAAAAAAACTACTCTTCTAGAAAATTGACTGTATGCCCACTACCATTATACCTTCTTTGCAATATCTCTGATCTCTTTCCTAGTTTCAATCTGACTATAAGAGAGATAATAAAATAAAATATATTTTTACCAGATGCATCAAACAACTTTCTCGGGATATGAATTATATTTTTTAATTAGTTATGTTTTGTCTAAAGTTGAAAAATCAAAAATTTGTGTAATTTTAAATAAATATTTTGGTTTTTCAGGAGAAATTAGGCTTTTTGAGTTGAACTGTATTTTTTTTTCTTAGTTAACATAATTGCACTAAGAAACTTACTTTTATTATTGTCTTAATTGTTTGTGCATTTATAATTTTTCCATTTCATTTTTAAAAGTTATATTTTTGCATTTATATTATTTTATTTAGTTTTGTGGATGAATACTAAATGTAAACTTTCAATGTTCCTAACTTCAAATATTAATTCTGGTTTTATTTCTTGTAAATTTTAGGATAATTATGGTTTAGATAAAATTGAAGTAAAAGATAGTGGGAGTGGTATTTGTAAAGATGACATTGGTAAAGTTTGTAAGCCACATTGTACGTCAAAAATAAGTTCACATTCTGACCTTAATCAAATACAGACATATGGATTTAGAGGAGAAGCTTTAGCAGCACTATGTGCTGTATCAGATTTAGCAATAACCACTAAAACTGCTGAAGAACAGTTTGGATTTGCTTATGTGTTTGGAAAAAATGGAGAGATAGTCTCAGCTAAACCCTATCCATGTACCCAAGGTAAAATTGAAAATCAATTCTCTGAATATCTACAAATGATTCCAATTTTTTTATTTTATTTTTTTAATGATTATTTTAAAATTTAATATTTGTTGTTTTTTTGTTGTGCAGCCGTGTAATTTATGTTAAAAAAAAAAAGAGTATGTTAAAAATTACCTAATTTATTTTTATCCCACAAGTACAATATTCTTTTACTGAAGTATGTATTTATAAAAGGGAAACAAAATAATTATAAGTCTTGCAAAATTTATTTAGTTATTTATTTATTAGATAACTTCATGAAAATAATAAAATTTAACTTTGCACTAAAAGAAAAACATTTTTTACATATTAGTATCCAAGATTCTAGGAGGAGATAAATTGACATGAAATTAAAATATTGATTAAAATTTAAGCATTTTTTTAAGCGAATTTCATGCACTTTTTTGTAAAAATCGGTGTAAAAATTTTGCTGTTAGGTGAGAACATTTTTTATGCTTTAAGACTAAAAATTTAATCATGAGGATTGTGCGAAATTTTACTGATAAAAATTTTGTTTTAGTTATCATAGAAGAACTATTCTATATATAATTTTATAAATTTAATCTTTAGTTAAAATTACAGTATTTAATTTCGCATTTGAAAAATTTATACTGAAAATGGAAAACAAATCCATTTTTATCCTTTTAAAACATCATAAGATGTTTAGTAATTCTATTTTAAGTTGGACTCATAAAAATTATTTTGGTTTTAAAAAAATAATCTCTTAAAGATACATCTATGTTAGAAATATTCATGTTTGTATCGAATGTGAATAAATAAACTTATTCATATTAATGGAAAAAAATCTGTCACCAAGCTTGTGATGCCATAAACGGAACATGCTTGTAGACCTGCCTCCTAAACTGTCTTCATGCAACCTTTGTCAGGGGAAAATAACTATTTCTAATAATAACTCTAAATAAAATTTTGAAACTTGATGATTTTGTCTTAATTCTGTTATTTTTTTCCCCCTTAACCTAGAAAAACTGTTCTATATTTCAGGAATAGTGAAAATCGCTGAGACTTTTTCAGAGATTTGTAGCATCGGAAAACTGCTTTGAGCTGCTCACTCAATTTTTAGAATTACCAATTATATATTTTATAGTATTTTCCTTGACTGATAAATAAATAAAAAAATTCTGGGAAAAAAAACTTAAACTCCTTTTTTTTAATTTAAAATAAATAAACAAAGGTGTCGTGTCTCTTTCTCCTTTTTTTTTTCCTCTTTGAAAAATCCTACAATATTTCGCTATAACAAATGAGATTAGTTAGTTAAATTAAATATATTTTAGAATATAAAAAATCTTTTAAATTACAATAAACTTTTTAGTAAGTTTTCTGTCATTTACATAGGTAATTCTAAATAAAATACCTTTTGGTAAGTTTTAAAATGTTATATATTTTTATTTTAGGTACTACCGTGGCTTCTTCAAACTTATTTAAAAATATACCTGTGCGGAAACAATATTATAGAACCGATAAAATTAAAAAGGAAGAATTGAAAAAAATTGAAGACATGCTGTATGCATTTGGCTGCATTCATACAGGTTATTTTAAATTTGACTATTGTTTATGATTTTTTTGTTATATTGACCTTAAGAGAACACTATACCACTGGTGAAACCTTTTGTGACAAATTCCCTATCAACTGCATAAGCAATTTAAAGTTAAGAAGAAAAAAAAGAAGTTCATATAAACCAACTGTCAAGTATTGGAGGCTGATAGTTATTGTAATTTTTTTTTTTCTCAAAGTAACAAGTTATTGCAAGCAAATTACTTTCTCTCTTCATAATAGTAGCTAATCCTGCCGTAAATTGTCTGCAATTCGATAGTTAAAAAAAAAAAAAAAAACTTTTAGCATTTGAGGCTTCTACTTTATTTGAGCTAATTTTTTCCTATATTTCTAATGTACTTGAAAGAGAATTTGCTATGAATGAAAGGTTTCTCTCACGGTACAGACTCTTCTTTAAGATTTTTGTGTCATTAAATTATTAAAATATTATTTTATTGTAAAGATTACTGGTTCTGTTGTTGATTAAATGTAATCAATGCTCTTTATTATTTCCAGACAGAAATTAATACAATATTTATGTGTTTCTGCTACTTTCATATACAGTTAAGAGTGTTTTTAAACATGAAATGGATGAAATAAACTTATCTCATTTTGCATATATGTATTTCTTTGATATTTTAAGATACCATTATTACAATATTGTTTAAATTAATTCGGTTAGTTGTGTTTATTAATGATTGTTTCAGTTATTTTAGAACTCTTTGATTTGATTCTTTGAACTTAGTTCATACTTTTGAACATTAGTTTAAAAAAATATTAATCTAAAAATATTTATGAGTTCATATTATTTTATTAATAGTTATGGTTATAATAGAATGATTAAACCTGGGGTGTTTTTATTGTGTGAATACATCTTTTAAAACGAAATTCGGAGATAAAAACTGAAATTAGACGAAGTACATTTTAACAAAATAAGTAACATCTGGTTTAGATTATAAAAAGGCTTGTTTCTACTAGTATTATTATTAATACTTTTTATATTATTTTAGTATCATGTTATTACTAATTCATATTTGCCACTGGTATCATATTATTATATATCATTCAAATATCAGCTATTTTATAAGTTTATAAAAAAATTTTGATGTTTCAATTTTTAAATTAGATATTTTAATATTTCTTATTTTAAATTTTTTTTCCATTGAAATTTTAACCTAACATACTACTTGCAGATATTCGATTTGCCCTATTTCATAACAAAAGTCTAATTTGGCAAAAACCAGTTGTCAGTAAAGTCCGAGAAGGATTAGTGTCTGTATTTGGAAGCTCTGTTGTGGATCATATGCAAAATTGTGAATTTTCAGATGATAAAGAACAGGTATACATGTCTTTTTCATGATTTATTTTAAGCAAAATTGTCTTTTAAGAGATATTGCATATTATAATTGATTTAAATTATTTGCATTGATTTCATTCTTGAACAATATGTTTTATTATGGTAAAATTCTTATTTATTTAGGTTTTTCTTTATTATGCTTAAAATATCTTATATTTGTTTTATCTAGTTTCCCTCTAATATTTTAAATATGATCAGTGTTTATTATAAGAATCGTTCTTGTTAAGCAAAAAACAAATATTATGAAATAAACTTAACTTATTCGTGTTTATGTAATGAAATGACTGGCGATCACCCTGTGTTTTAAGGCACTGAGTCATCATGGTGAGAAACTGGGGTTCGATTCTCAGTGGCAACTGGAAACCCAACCAGCTTTACACCATACCATTTGGTAGCAGCTTCTCTGGGAAGTAGGGTTGGCTTGTGCGCAATGCAGATCACATTGCGGCAATCATGCTTTTGACCACAAAATTTTGAAGTCTGGATCTCAATGTCCCTCTGGTCCAGAACGGACTGTGCTGTTCCTCAAAATCTTTTTATATAGTGAAGTAATTTTTTAAAAGTATTGGTACAAATTGGATAATACATAAAATAATGTAATTATAAACATATAAATGCTTATATACTGTTGTTTCCTTTTTTTTCCTCCTTTTTTTTTGCATAAGACTTAGTTTATAACACCATTTGATCATCTGACTTGAAGTACTTTAAACTGTTAGCATTTGGTGGATTTCCAAATTTAATTATATTAGACACAAACTATTATTATAACCATATTTTCCTTCCTCTAGTATATTATACTTTCTGGTTATTCAAAATAAACTTAACTGTAAACAAAATTAACTTAACACGTTCGCTACCACCGACGCACTGGTGCATCAAAGCGGCACCTCCTGGTATGCCGACGACACGCTAGCGCATCGATAGATTATGATAAGTTATATGCTCTGTGTTTAGTATGGCGTTGGTAGTTGAACGGAGAGGTTGTTGAGGCACGTTAGTGAAGCATTATTTTTTTGTTGTTGGTTTTCAAAACTTTTGTTTGAATTTTTTTATGTGCGTGACAGCCAATGTCTGTAGAGTGTACTTATTATTTGTAAATACTTTCAGTATTGTTTCATAAATGGTACTACATATACTTGAATGGTATTCCTTTTAAACTGCTGTTTTATGCAATATGCCAGTAATTTCTGAGAATATTGACCTGACGTGCTGGAGCGTCAGTGGCACTCACGAAGACAGATTGAGTCTGTGTGCCACTGATGCTCCAGAGCGTCGGGGAAAAAACGCTCTCTAAACAGGAAAATAACATGCTTCGTCGTTTTTCTGGTTTTCCTAGTAAAATATAAGGAACATTTAAATCATTAAAACCCTGTTTTGTAATCCGGCTTCTGAGGATGGAAATATCATTTTTAGCAGCGAATGTGTTAACTGAGTTGCTCCGTTCCTATGTTATCAAATTACACAGATTCTACCTAATGGAAATGGTCTCTTTTTGTAAGCTAATTTATATTTAATAAGTTCCTTGATGATATCCTTACAGTCTTATAAAGTTCAGTCAATCTGATCTATTTATTTATATTTTTAGGTTAAAATAGAAGTTTTCTTACCTAAGGGAAATGCACCTGCATTCTGTAGTAATACTTCTTCCAATCGGAGTATTATTTCTATAAATAAGCGTCCTGTACGAATGAAAGTACTTGATAGAGTAAGTACAAATATTTAAACATTCAGGGTATAGATACTATAAATCTTGAGATATGAACAAAATTATGTGGGCTCTCCATATTTTAAAAATATGTAGTGACTTTGCATAATACCTTAATTAAAATGTTTGTTAAATTTTGAGAATTTGTAAAGTTCAACAGAAAAGAATTATTCTTTTTATGTGTAGTCTAAAAATATTTACTTTTATAATATTGAATAGTTGCCACAGCAATGATTCATCATTATTAAATTGCAAGTTTTAGAACAAGATCTAAATGTTATTGGTTTTAAATGTCATCTGTAACAAAAATACTGGTGTTAAGTAATTTTTTACTAATAATTTGATATCAACTTTAAAGTTAACTAATATAAATTAAGTAAAAATATTATATTTATTGCTAGGTTTTAAAGCAATGTTTTAGTAAATCACTTATGAATCTTACCAAGTCTCGTTACCCTATTTGTTACATTTCAATTGAAGTGCCACCATGTGAAACAGATGTTAACATTGAACCAAATAAGACAGCAGTAGTATTACACAACATGGTAAGTAGAATTTAATTTTTATTTGATTGCAATTAGTTTTTTATCATATTATTTTTTTTACTATTAATTAAATAATATTATAGGTATATTAGATAAAATAATAACTGGGTAAATTTTGCTATTTATTAGGTAATGTGTATATGTTACAAAATATTTTTAGTAACCAGGCTTCTTTTTTTCTTTCGAATTTTAAAAAAATTTAAATGCTTTTTTAAATTCTAATTCTTAAAAAAATTTCGTGAACAATTTTTGGAATCATTTCTCAAAATCCTTATGAGAACAATATTACCGTGTTTGAAAAGAAATTGCCTCATTTTTTTTCCTTCCTAAAAAAGTAGGCATGCAAGATATATGCACAGATAAGTATGTCTGTTCAAAAGATAGCAAAGAACTTGCTAATTTAATGAATCTTAAAGGAAAGAAACTGACAAAGTTGTGATTGTGGTGTTTGGAAAAAAATCAAAAATAGTAAATGAGGCTTAGGCATCTGGTTATATATATATATAAAGGAAACAGATATCAAATGAAAAAACAAACACATTGACATTGTTTGAAACAAATGTTTTTGATGGTGTAAATACATATTATTCACCTTTTAAAATCTCAGTATAATTATTATCTTGATTCTTAACTGAATTGTTAAAAATGAATTTATATTTGATTAAAATATTTGATTTTGAATGTCCCAAATTTTCAATCCCACAAAATTTTTGTGTATCTCTTCGAAATCTCAATATTGAGGTTTGACTGTATGTATGTATGTATGTATGTATGTATGTATGTATGTATGTATGTATGTATGTATGTATGTATGTATGTATGTATGTATGTATGTATGTATGTATGTATGTATGTATGTATGTATGTATGTATGTATGTATGTATGTATGTATGTATGTATGTATGTAT